>NC_083584.1:19668487-19690987 GCF_027579695.1 Neoarius graeffei | reverse complement strand
TTTTATTAGTCTGATCATTGATTTAACAATCTTGCTATGGCACCCTTGGTTACCGTTTAACCAGAATCAACTGTAAAGGCAACAAAGGACTAGAGACTTACGCTCTGCGGTGCTGAGAGAGTCGGACACCGGCTCTGTTTTGGTCTCGGTACAGGCTTTACTAAGGAGCTGCTGGATCAGAGCTGGGCTCAGCCGAGTGAACTGATCTCTGTTCAGTGCCGAGCTGTTCATCCGATAGATCTCTAACAACTCCTCGGTATGGAAACAGACCTGTACACAAAGCAAGAACAATAATACGCTTTGAAAAAAACATATTTATCAATATAAATTTGCAGAATTTTTGTATTCCCCAGAAGCACATATGTCCTAAATACAGCAAATAAATAAAGAATTATAGCAACAATTACCATATCTATTATTATATTTACTTATTTTATATACTTTTCAGAGTGCTATGCTGAAAGATTAAACAAAGTAATAATGATATCATCACATTCATGGAACTACAAATCTGTGAAAATTAAACATTTTATGAAACAATAAAATGAAAAGACCCATAAATTACAAAAGTGCCTGCTTTTTTTTTTTAAACACCCAAAGCGCTAATGCTCTCATGGTAACGTGTGTTTAGAAGTGGCATCAGGAAAAAAAAAAAGTGCAATAAACAAGCCTTTTATTCATGATTATAAATATTCATGATTAAATATTTAAAAAGCATATAAATAAGCATACAAATCTGATATTAAAGTAAATGAGAAAAACATTAGTACAAAATGGATGACAGTGTCCGACATGATGCAATTCCATAAGACGATAATCACAGAGCGAGATTACAACTCTGTAAACACGATGCCGCGGAGTGCTGTTTACACACGCTGCAAATAACATATTTCCAAAATTACACGCAACATTATGCAGATTTTTAAGTACTCATCATAGACCGGTTGGAAGATCGCATGTGTGTCTTCATTTAACGATCTTAAACTGCGATTACTGAAGACAGATGAAATTGAGTCCTCAGATGAATCGCTATCATCTTGCAACATGTGTCTCAATATCCGTCTGCACTGATCAGCCACTGACTCGCCATGTCAGAACCCGGAGCGCGAGATCATGCTCTGCCAGATGACTGGCCCACTCGTCACCACTAAATTGCTTTTCAACAAAATGCACTTCATTTATATTTCTGTCATGTACATAAATTTCCCATGTGACCACACGTAGCCAATGGCACACGCTCTGGAAGCACTTTATCATTGCCCACTTACACTTGATCTGTACGCAGCTGGACGATTGCTCTTATAATAGCTACGTTTAGGGTTTGGATCAGCCAAATCAAAGCAGCTTGATCAGCGTGAGACGTTTTGCCAGGGTTTCAGCTGGCTGTGTAATGACTGGCGCTGACGTGCCAAGACTAAGAGACGACGTCAATGGAGCTGAACGACCCTGGACGTAATTACTCCAGTGGCTCAGTAATTACCGTGTCCCAGCTGTTGTTGGAGACCCGAGGCTCATAGCGACTCAGCCTGAGGCCCTCTTCATCATGTTGGATGAGTCTCATGTCTTCATTATGGGCTTTGTGGTTGTGGTCATGCTCATGGTCATGCGCTCCCAGGTTCAGAGCTTTCATCAACCTTTCGAGATCTGTATAGAAATAGTGTTAAACAAAAGTATGGGCTCATTACACGGTATATATTACAATTTCAGCCAAGTTTCAAATTTTGGAGGGCTAAAATAATTCGATTTTGTGAAATTAGCAGCTGAAAAGTTCTCAGATCAATAATAATAATAATAATAATAATAATACATTTTATTTATAAGCGCCTTTCAAGGTACCCAAGGACACTGAACAGTAGAAAACAAACAATAAAAGCAGAACAATAAAATAACAATAATAAAATAATAAGAAATCAATAATAACAATAACGTTATTAAAAATCAAAGAGAAAAAGCCAAGCTAAAGAGATGTGTTTTAGCTGTTTTTTAAAAGAAGACAGTGTTGAGCATTGGCTTTTTCTCTTTGATTTTTAATAACGTTGTTATTGTTGTTATTATTATTGATTTCTTATTATTTTATTATTGTTATTTTATTGTTCTGCTTTTATTGTTCGTTTTCACCCAAAGGCTTTTCAATAACAGGTCTGAAACATCTCTCGAAATTCTGGTCAATGTGTAGATGTAATTATTTATACATTATATTAAATAAGAAATTATGTTATTATATTATATCATTAATAAATGCATGCTTTTACTTTATACTTTCCTCTTTTTAAAACCGTAAAAATGCTCAATAAATAAGTACAGTTTATGCATTTGTATGCATGTATGCATAATTATTTATACATAAATAATATTAAAATACAAAATACTATATTAGAGGATACCAAAAATATTTAATTATTTCATGAAATATGCGCCTCGTTGGCTATCAGCTCATGTACAACGAGACTGAGTGGAATAACTGTTATTCTATCCATATTCACTGAATTTGGAGAAGCAGAGCATGTTTATTTTTATCTTGTGCAAATTCGGTAAATAAAAAAAAATTTATACTAAATGTCCAACAAAATCATTTCCGCTTAGGTCGACTGCTTAAAAACCTATCGATGGCTGCACGGATTGACTTTAGTGTTGTTGTTTTGTACAAAGTGCCGTCTTGCTGTCGTGCCGAGGTATAGAATAGCTTCAGACATTAATTTAATTCTTCCCTGGACATTTCAGTTCTGTAATTTTCAAACTTCTTTGAGCTTTTGAAACAGTCTAAAAAAATGGAACAAATTTTAATGCTTTAAGATGAAGAATGTAAACAAACCTGGCGAAATAACAGGAACAATTTGTGGAAAATGCAATAATAATTCTTGAAAATAAAAAAAAAAGATATATGTTCTTACCATCAAATACGTTCGTTCCATATTTTGTTGCTTTTTATTTGTATTTTTTGGTGTTTTGTTTTCGAGTAGAGTTTTTATTGTGTCCTCGGTTGGTTCAGCAACACACTCCGCCATTTTGTTTTTCTCTACTCATGGTATATGAGCTGATATCCTAGTAGTAGAGTAGCCAATCAGAGCATGCGATTGCTCATATCCGGTGAATGTGGATAGAATAAATCATTAGATAATACAATATTATTAGTATTTTAAATTATATTATAATTTGTGTAATTGTGTTGTATATACTGTCAGGTTGTTTTTGTGAATGTCTTATCAGGACAGACTTACAGCGGTGCTTGAAAGTTTGTGAACCCTTTAGAATTTTCTATATTTCTGCATAAATATGACCCAAAACATCATCAGATTTTCACAGAAGTCCTAAAAGTAGATAAAGAGAACCCAGTTAAACAAATGAGACCAAAATATTATACTTGGTCATTTATTTATTGAGGAAAATGATCCAATATTACATATCTGTTAGTGGCAAAAGTATGTGAACCTTTGCTTTCAGTATCTGGTGTGACCCCCTTGTGCAGCAATAACTGCAGCTAAACGTTTGCGGTAACTGTTGATCAGTCCTGCACACCGGCTTGGAGGAATTTTAGCCCATTCCTCCGTACAGAACAGCTTCAACTCTGGGATGTTGGTGGGTTTCCTCACATGAACTGTTCATCTCCGGTCCTTCCACAACATTTCGATTGGATTAAGGTCAGGACTTTGACTTGGCCATTCCAAAACATTAACTTTATTCTTCTTTAACCATTCTTTGGTAGAATATCTGTGTGTGTAGTGTAGTTCGTGTGTGTAGTGTAGGTCGTTGTCTTGCTGCATGACCCACCTTCTCTTGAGATTCAGTTCATGGACAGATGTCCTGACATTTTCCTTTAGAATTCGCTGGTATAATTCAGAATTCATTGTTCCATCAATGATGGCAAGCCATCCTGGCCCAGATGCAGCAAAACAGGCCCAAACCATGATACCGCCACCACCATGTTTCACAGATGGGATAAGGCTCTTATGCTGGAATGCAGTGTTTTCCTTTCTCCAAACATAACGCTTCTCATTGAAACCAAAAATTTCTATTTTGGTCTCATCCGTCAACAAAACATTTTTCCAATTGCCTTCTGGCTTGTCCACGTGATCTTTAGCAAACTGCAGATGAGCAGCAATGTTCTTTTTGGAGAGCAGTGGCTTTCTCCTTGCAACCCTGCCATGCACACCATTGTTGTTCAGTGTTCTCCTGATGGTGGACTCATGAACATTAACATTAGCAATGTGAGAGACGCCTTCAGTTGCTTAGAAGTTACCCTGGGGTCCTTTGTGACCTCGCTGACTATTACACGCCTTGCTCTTGGAGTGATCTTTGTTGGTTGACCACTCCTGGGGAGGGTAACAATGGTCTTGAATTTCCTCCATTTGTACACAATCTGTCTGACTGTGGATTGGTGGAGTCCAAACTCTTTAGAGATGGTTTTGTAACCTTTTCCAGCCTGATGAGCATCAACAACGCTTTTTCTGAGGTCCTCAGAAATCTCCTTTGTTCGTGCCATGATACACTTCCACAAACATGTGTTGTGAAGATCAGACTTTGATAGATCCCTGTTCTTTAAATAAAACAGGGTGCCCACTCACACCTGATTGTCATCCCATTGATTGAAAACACCTAACTCTAATTTCACCTTCAAATTAACTGCTAATCCTAGAGGTTCACATACTTTTGCCACTCACAGAGATGTAATACTGGATCATTTTCCTCAATAAATAAATGACCAAGTAGAATATTTTGGTCTCATTTGTTTAACTGGGTTCTCTTTATCTACTTTTAGGACTTGTGTGAAAATCTGATGATGTTTTAGGTCATATTTATGCAGAAATATACAAAATTCTAAAGGGTTCACAAACTTTCAAGCACCGTGTGTAGTTTTATAGTTCAACATTACATGAATTTCACTCATGTCTTTCTGATTTTTTAAAAGCATAAAATTCCAAATAAATAAAAAATTTTGCAACAGTACAAAAAGTTGTTTTTTTTAATAATTTTGTTAATCACAACTTCTGAAAGACAGAATGACTTCGCTATGACGAGGACACTATAAAAACACCAGATTATCATCTGAGTCATTCGTGAAATGAGCAGATTGTTTGCTCTTGAAGCATGAAGTAGTAAGTGGTGAACCTTGAACAGTGATGTTGTTTGTGCCAAAGTTGTTGAATATGTAATCCAGGAAGAAGTTCTCTGCAGGTAGGCTGTGATGAGGGGTGATGCAGTCTCCCAATAAGACGTGGTAGACTAGAACACCAAGCACAGTATGGAGGTCGGTGTGAGGGTTAGTGTGATGATGGGCTCCCTCAGGCAGAGTCACTTGGCTCTCTTTCAGGAGGTCAGTCAGAGTGAGGCAGGGCTGCAGAGGTGATAAACATCGCCAGCATTCGGCGTCAATCATTCATCAGAAGGTGCTTTGGGACATACGCTACCGTTCAAAAGTTTGGGGTCACCCAGACAATTTTGTGTTTTCCATGAAAAGTCACACTTTTATTTCCCACCATAAGTTGTAAAATGAATAGAAAATATAGTCGGGACATTTTTCTGGCCGTTTTGAGCATTTAATCGACCCCACAAATGTGATGCTCCAGAAACTCAATCTGCTCAAAGGAAGGTCAGTTTTATAGCTTCTCTAAAGAGCTCAACTGTTTTCAGCTGTGCTAACATGATTGTACAAGGGTTTTCTAATCATCCATTAGCCTTCTGAGGCAATGAGCAAACACATTGTACCATTAGAACACTGGAGTGAGAGTTGCTGGAAATGGGCCTCTATACACCTATGGAGATATTGCACCAAAAACCAGACATTTGCAGCTAGAATAGTCATTTACCACATTAGCAATGTATAGAGTGTATTTCTGATTAGTTTAAAGTGATCTTCATTGAAAAGAACAGTGCTTTTCTTTCAAAAATAAGGACATTTCAAAGTGACCCCAAACTTTTGAACGGTAGTGTACATCATTTATACATCAGGGTGGACAAATTTACTAAATTAAATTTACTAAAACCCAATGCTTCTGCTAAAGTCTGATGGTTTTGGTTGTTATTGGACTCTAGCAAGCATTGTTATTTTCTCAGCATGTTTAACCACAAAGCATAAGGATTGTTCTTTATCAGGGGTTAAATTGGGCCGGGGCTGTCCGGGGCTGAGCCCCGGCACATAAGCTCGGAGCGGATGGCATATGATCACGCACACATCAAAAGCAACAAACCCTTTTCACGATTTTCAGTTCTGAATAATTAAATATCGTTTTATTAATCAATAAACCCATGACTTTTATGAGATAGATCATAGTTTTCCTGATAACAAGACGACCTGTCAAAGCTATTTAGAACAGAACTTGCGATCAGAGATTCTGGTTTCTGGAACACTGCGTGGGTTGCCAATTCCGCTTTTTATAAGCGACTTTGGGGTTTCTTTTTTGTGAGCTCGCTTTAAAAAAAAAAAAAAATCAGAAGTCGTGGTTTGCGGGTTTTTGGGCTTGTGTTTCAGCGTTGTGACTTGTTTATAATTTTCTCCGTACACCGTCTCCCCTTTTACCTGCATACGATCCTAATCCATCAGAGGTGCTTGAACGAACTGTCTGTGCATTTGGCGAGTTCAATTTCCATAGTCCCCAGTTATCGACAGAAATTAGCCAGGGGGAAGGGGGAGATGTCAGTTAAAGTTAACTACTGAGATTGACCAAAAGTTGAGCCTAACGTTGCCTCAAGTTAGCTACCTTTGGCAAACAAACAAAACACTCGTCTTGTGCTCTAGTCATTATCATATTTTTTTATTATTAAAAACAAAATATCAAATAATACTGAAGAGGGGAAAAAATGTGTTTAAACACATACTGTCTAAAAATAAAAACAACATATTTAGATCAGTATTATTTTTCCCCTCTTCAGTATTATTTGATATTTTGTTTTTAATAATAAAAAATGATAATGATTATGTTCACTGTATTGTTAATATTATTAGTGTTTTATTATTAATTGTTAATATTTAATTTAATGTTAATTTATTATTATTTATTGTTAATATTATTAGTGTATTATTAGTGTAATTATTATTATTATTATGTATTCAATTATTTATTTGGCATGTGGTGCTTTTTGTATTGTCTAGAACATACATAAGATGAGCATATTATAGCAGCAAAATAGAAGCACAATCATTTGAATGCAGCAAAAGTTTTGCTGCATTCAAATGATTGTGCTTCTGTTTTGCTGCTATAATATGCTCATCTTATGTATGTTCTAGACAATACAAAAAGCACCACATGCCAAATAAATAATTGAATACATAATAATAACAATAATAAATGCTTCCAATGTTATAGTGTTGTTTGTATTTGGTTGCATTCACTGCATGAATATATTTGATTGACAATTTGACTGACAGTGTTTTGGCATATTTAACATTTATCCTCCAAAATAAATCAAGTGTTTTGGTTTAAGATTGTGCAAGCCTTCAAATTTTCTCACTGAACATTTCTCCTTCACATTTTTCACCTGTAGGCATGTGACAAGATTTAACATGATATTGCTCAACCTACCTCTGTAAAGTCAGCTAACAACTTATTAAAATGCACCAGAATTCAGCAAATAACATGTATGATAATAAAAAACTTCTGGGGGAGGACCCCCAGACCCCCCACTAATCATTTCCTTCAAACCAATGTACAACAACCTGTACAATCTGTTACATTGGCCAACCAATCTACATTCAAACTGCCATAATGCGTAGGGGGGCACTACAAGACACACATAGGCCTACAACACACAGATAAGGTGTATATCTCTGTGCAATATGATATGGTTATCAAATTAGAGGGTTATTTTCCAAAAAGTATATTGGGGCAGGGCGGCGGGGGCAGGGGCGGGTACGAGGCAGAGCCCCCCCCACATAACCAATCCCAATTTAACCCCTGTTCTTTACAGTGCTGAACTTTACCTTGCTTAGTTTTATTAGTCTTTCAGCATACCTGTTTACAGGCCCGCCGACAGGGGGGGACAAATGGGTATGTTGTCCCGGGCCCAGGAATGGGGGGGGGGCAGAACTGGGCTCTCATGAAGTTGCGATTATTTTATTTCATTTCAAAATGTGTTGATTTGGGGGAGAAATGTGCTATATTTGCATTCAATAAATGATTTCTAGATCTTTTGCCTTTATTGTCTTTGAAAAAGGCGTCAAACCCCCTACCACCCCTAATGCAAAAATGGTTTGGTCTGACTCTTTGATTAAGGGGAAAAAAAACGACATCGTTCGATCATAGCGCTTCGACAATCAGCTTGCGTGCCATTTGCCAACATGCACAAATCAGGAGCACAGAAAAGAAAAGAAAAGAAAAGAGAAAAAGAGAGGAAGAAACCAAGAGACTCAGGGGCTCACTGCATAAATATTTTAAAAAAAAAATATTCGGATGATGCAGCAGGTACTAGCAAAGGCAGTGGGGCAGCTGAGCCAGGTAAGACAGCCAACTTTTTCCAGCCCCATTAATTAACCCCAACCAAGGCACGCACGGCACGCAATTCATGTTACAAACGAGGGGAGAGCAAGTCACACTGAACACCATATCAAACGCACAGGGCATTGAATCATTTCATAACCACAACGGCTTAATAACATTGTGTTTCATATATCTGATTGGAGCTAAGAATATTCACATTAGCCCGCAATCATATCCCGCCGTTTCTCAAGCGGTGTGTTCTTCTCTGCTTTTCACACTGGACAGTACACACGCACGCACGACAAAAGTCCGGCGCATTGCATTTCGCACCTGGATAGTTGCAGACTAAGGAAATGTTAAAACTGTAAAAATGTTGAAATGCTAAAATGAAATGGTTGTTGACCGGTTGAATGGTTTTTGAATACCTGTCATTTAAGGGTTGGAGTGAGTAGAGACTGGGATAAGAGAGGTGGGGGTGTGTGTGTGTGGGTTGGCTGGGGAGGTGTTTGTTGGGGGGGCCCATTCAGAGCATTTTGTCCCAGACCCAGCCAAAGCCGTCAGCGGCCCTGCCTGTTTATTCCTGATTCTGACAAGAATCAGGAATTGTCTGGCACCTGTTCATACTAATTCATCTGCCTATTAAAACCACAGTCGCTACATGTTGCAATACACGATCCTCCCATCTTCTTTTCATTCTAGTTATGGCACGGAAAAATCCATCCATTATCTGTAGCCGCTTTATCCTGTTCTACAGGGTTGCAGGCAAGCTGGAGCCTATCCCAGCTGACTACGGGCGAAAGGCGGGGTACACCCTGGACAAGTCGCCAGGTCATCACAGGGCTGACACATAGACACAGACAACCATTCACACTCACATTCACACCTACGGTCAATTTAGAGTCGCCAGTTAACCTAACCTGCATGTCTTTGGACTGTGGGGGAAACCGGAGCACCTGGAGGAAACCCACACGGACACGGGGAGAACATGCAAACTCCACACAGAAAGGCCCCCCATCAGCCACTGGGCTCGAACCCAGAACCTTCTTTCTGTGAGGCGACAGGGCTAACCACAACACCACCCCATGGAAAAATCCCCAAAGCTGTAATTAATGAACGGTCCGCTCCACATACAATCTCTTGGTCTCTGTTTGATCACAAAACAATAAAGGTTTCCCGAATCAACATGTCAGCAACTTCGAATCAATATTAACGTCCCCTGCCGCCGATTTTCTGAATCGAGCCGAAAAGTTTGTCTACTCCACCGGCGCCGCCATGATTGAAAATCGCGTGATTGTATTCCTGTGCGTTGACTGGGGGATACTGATAGGTAAAACAGCACAGCATGTAAGATTCATGAACACCATTTCGAGCTTTGGCCAATCAGCGCTCAGGAATGCCATCACATGATTTTCAATCACGGCGGCGCCGGTGGAATAGACAAACTTTGCGGCTCGATTCAGAAAATCAGCAGCAGGGGACGCTCATATTAATTTGAAGTTGCTGTCATGTTGATTCGGGAAACCTTTATTGTTTTGTGATCAAACAGACATTGAGAGATTCTATGTGGAGTGGACAGTCCATGAATTACAGCTTTGGGGATTTTTCCGTGTCATAACTTGAATGAAAAGAAGACCGAGGAGGACCGTGTATTGTGACATGTCGCGACTGTGACTAAAACCACAAAACATGGAAGCTCCGCATAGCGAGTAAGACTTGAAGCTGCCCCTGGCTGGAGATTCTCATCTCATCATCTCTAGCCACTTTATTCTGTTCTACAGGGTCGCAGGCAAGCTGGAGCCTATCCCAGCTGACTACGGGCGAAAGGCGGGGTACACCCTGGACAAGTCGCCAGGTCATCACAGGGCTGACACATAGACACAGACAACCATTCACACTCACATTCACACCTACGGTCAATTTAGAGTCACCAGTTAACCTAACCTGCATGTCTTTGGACTGTGGGGGAAACCGGAGCACCCGGAGGAAACCCACGCGGACACGGGGAGAACATGCAAACTCCGCACAGAAAGGCCCTCGCCGGCCACGGGGCTCAAACCCGGACCTTCTTGCTGTGAGGCGACAGCGCTAACCACTACACCACCGTGCCGCCCCTGAATTGCATCCATGGCTCATAATTTAAATCCAGGTAACAACAGTATTTAGAGTTGTTATTTTACCCCTTATATTGTGGTGATTTTATATCCTAAATGTAACCATGCACTCATGCCTTGGTCATCATACAACCAATCATTTGGTTTTTGATGATTGGATTTTGATTCAAGGCCAGTCATGTTGCTTTTCAGTAAAAAGTAAATGAAGTTGATTCAATTAAAAGTAATAATATGACTTAGAAATGACCATAATTACAGTAAATAAGTAAAATACACTAAAGACATTGAGATTGTTTAACTGAAAGCTTGTTTTCTGCTAAATCACAGGCCTGTTCAAAAAGTATATTATTGTAACTCCAGTGCCTGCAGCGTTATCATATGTTGTAACGAGTGAGCCACGGCCATGCTGAATTCAGCAACTGCTCATTCTGGAGTGTTTTGCATGCGAATGTAATACGTTTTATCAAGTTGTTCCGTATCGGGTACAAAATGAGAACTTTGTGTGTAAAACTAAAACACACTCACTAGAGCCTGATGTGGTTGTAGATGGGGAGCGACTACGTGTTGTCTCAGATTTTAAATATCTCGGGGTGGTCGTTGATAACAACCTCACCTTTCAAGAGCATATCAAAAAGGTTTCTACTTTCTAAGTGCATCAAATTTAATTTGGCAAACTTTAGACATGTTCGCAGTTGCATGTCAACTAAGGCTGCACTAATGTATATGCATTCAATGATCTTCTCCCATAGAACATATTGTTTGGCAACCTGGTCTCAAGCTAGCAATACTGCACTCAAATCACTATTTTCTTTATATATAAAAAAAAAACCATTAAGGTATTGGATAAGAAATCCAATGACTATCATCAGTGCCATATTTTAATGAAATATAAATTGCTACCTTTGGAAAATCTTATTAAATATTCACACTCATGTTTGATGTATAAAATTATTCATGGACTTGCTCCTCCTGTACTGATCCAGTTTATAAAGGTGGTATCAACATCTACACGGAGTGCAGCTAGAGGAGATTGTGTGGTCCAGTTTAGAAAAAGTGCTTTTAGCCAGTCTGCATTTTCAATCAGGACTGCTCGTGAGTGGAATTCCATTCCAATTGACATTAGAAATCAATCAAATTATGCTTCTTTTACATTTTTTTTAAAAAAGTGGTTAATTAGTGGTCAAGGCTGTCAACATTAAATTTTAGTGCTTAATTTTTCTCCATGTTTGCTGCCCTGCCTGTCGATGTTTTTCTGATGCCATCCGTCATGTTGTCTTGTCAGTTTGTCTAGTATTACTGTTATTTTTTGTGTATGTTTTTTTTATTATGTGTTTGGTGTCTATGTCCTGCTTGTTTATGGCTTGTTAGTTTCTTATTGTGTCTTGTATTATAAATGTTGTTGTTTGTTGTTGTTGCTTAATGTTGTTCTTGGTTTTGTTTGCAGTAATTATTTGGTGTTGAGTTTATGTTGGCTTGTGTGTAAATGTATTTTAGTTTTGTTTTTATTTTTATTCAGATTTAGTTTTTTATTTGGAAAGGTTTTATTTGATTATATTTTAATTTTTGTTCTTTTAGGGTGACTATTTTAACATCAGTCCAGGGACAGCAGATGCAAAATAGCCTTCTGGCTAATTCTGGCATATTTACATTTGTTTAAATGTTTTATTAATGTGCATTGTCCCTAATAACTAAACCTTTAAATAAAATAAATAAATAGAGTCGGTTCACTTTGCATTTATGAATTTATTTACCGTATTTTCCGGACTATACGTCGCTCCGGAATTTAAGTCGCATCAGCCAAAAAATGCATTATGAAGACGAAAAAAACATGTATACGTCGCACCGGACTATAAGTCGCACTTTTTTGAAGGGTTATTCTATCCATAGAATCTGTGATTGTATCTGATAAGCGGCGCGTGGTTACTGCGCGACTGCATTGTTTATTTAATAAACGAACAGCTGAGCAGTGATAACGCGCCCTTTGCCCTGTAAGTAGCCTAGTCTGATTATTTTAAATATCTACTACTATCTTTAATACTATCACTATCGTTATTACTAATAGCCTATATTATTATTATAACTAATATTAGTAGCCTATTACTGATGCATTAATCAGTTTGCTTTTAGAATATTTTTACCGGTAGGGCTTATTATCGCCCCACGGCTCTTTCATCTGTGTTATTAAAGCTGTAGTCATCATCGAAGAGAGTCATTCTTCATTTTTGTCGAATTTTATTTCATTAAATCAGAGGTCAAGTAGGCTATAGGTATATCATCTCCAAAGACAACCGTCTAGTGAAAAAAAAACAACCGCTTTTAAATCCCCTACTTAAATCCTTAAAAAGAGTAATTTAACTCATGTCTTGTGTGATCTGATCTCCAATGGTGAAATAAACCGGTTTTGATATGAGTAGTCTGTTATTTTAGAAGATACATTTAATATATAATTTAATATATAGCCTAATAAAAATAATATTTTATAACACATCACGACATATTACTGTCTGTAACTGTTCGTCACTAAAGCGTTTTCTAGGATCATAATGTCTGATATTATTATTATTATTATTTTACACACACAATAAGCGCGTGTGCGTAAAGTTATAGTAAACCACCCCCCGCCTTTTTTTTTTTTTGAGTCGCCGGACCCACCCACCTCCTGCGTTCCGGGACCTCCCACTTCACAAATTAAGCACTTCCTAAAATCATTACATAACTTATTTAAATAACTATAGGCCTATCATTAATAATAAAACACAGGTCAATCAAGTTTATCAAGCTGGCGATTTCACTCCAAATCAGCAAATCCATTGAATTCCTCATCCTCGGTGTCGCTTCTGAACAACTCTGCCTCCAGCAGCAGATGAAGCGCCGTTTCCTCTTCTTCTGCGTGGCTGTCGTCAGACTCAGCATCAGCTCCAGTTATTCCGCGGTGAAAAAAAAAAAAAAACATATATACGTCGCACCGGAGTATAAGTCGCATGGCTAGCCGAACCATGAAAAAAAGTGCGACTTATAGTCCGAAAAATACGGTAATCTCATCTCATCTCTAGCCGCTTTATCCTTCTACAGGGTCGCAGGCAAGCTGGAGCCTATCCCA
Organism: Neoarius graeffei; assembly: GCF_027579695.1. NCBI lineage: Eukaryota > Metazoa > Chordata > Actinopteri > Siluriformes > Ariidae > Neoarius > Neoarius graeffei. The sequence goes on along the minus strand of NC_083584.1, from coordinate 19,677,365 downwards.
GCTGACTACGGGCGAAAGGCGGGGTACACCCTGGACAAGTCGCCAGGTCATCACAGGGCTGACACAGACACAGACAACCATTCACACTCACATTCACACCTACGGTCAATTTAGAGTCACCAGTTAACCTAACCTGCATGTCTTTGGACTGTGGGGGAAACCGGAGCACCCGGAGGAAACCCACGCGGACACGGGGAGAACATGCAAACTCCACACAGAAAGGCCCTCGCCGGCCACGGGGCTCGAACCCGGACCGTCTTGCTGTGAGGCGACAGCGCTAACCACTACACCACCGTGCCACCAATTTATTTAATAAAAGTCTAAATTTTTCTGCAACTGCTTTGACTTTGAATCATTTTTGCTTTGTAGAGTTTAGGTTTTTGAGCGTTTCCACGACAATATTTACCTCATTGTGATGTTCAGGGAGATAATGCTCTTCAATATCATGTAGGAGCTCATCCAGGCCATGCTCACTGTGGTCCAGAGTGTGAATAAAGTGTCTCGTCTCCTGTTCCCAGTATCCCTCTGTGATAGCCGTGCAGGTGTGTGAGGGGGAGCTGAGCAGCAGGGAGCATCCAGCAGCCAACTTGAAGAAACCGTCCACCTGCACACCACTGGAGCTGGAGTAGTTACTCACCAGCTGCCCGACACTCTCCTCTGACAAGCACTACACACACACACACAGAATGATAATCAAAATTAATCATGAGGTCACTGAGAATCTATTGTAATACAGCGTAGCTTTTCGAAAGACCGGGTGACTAAACGATGACCTGTACAGATGCTGATCTGTACTAAAGCATTTTTAGCAGTCAGTAAGTATGTAAAGATAAATTGTTGTACAAATTTGAGAGGATTCAAATAAATAAAATAAATTGTTAATTATCAAATCAATAAAATAAATAGTTAATTACATTTTACGTGAAATCTCTTAGTTGTTCCTAGCTGTAGTTGTTTTGTTCAGACAGCTGAGGGCTAAATTACAGTGGACTGTGGGAATCAGAGTGGGAGCAATTTTATTTATGATTTCTCCTGATTGTACAATGTGTCACAATAGATAACTGTTTTATAATAATATATTAATAATCATCATAATAGTATACTGTTAAAAAAAAAAAAAAAGGTAGTACACTACTATTTGCTTATGACCCAGGTGGTATCCCTCAAGGGTCGGCTTTTGGACCATTTAAAAAAAAAAAAAGAAAACATATATATGTACAATTTTGTACATTATCCCACTTATTGCATGGTTACTTACTAAAGAAATCAATAATTTGACACAAAATATTGATTTAAAATGATTTTATTGCTTATGTTAATGATGTGGTCCATAGCAGCAGTCTGTTTTCCAGAAACAGGAAACTATAGAATGCCGAAATTGACCAATCAGAATCAAATCTTGAACAAAGCCATGAAATAAAGAATTATATTATATGGACACTCGTGTTTTTCATATCCGGGACATGGAGAACAAAAACTGACATAAATCTCGATATGTCACTTGTGAGGAAATTGATGAATTGTTTTGATAAATTTGGGTACTTTTTGTTTGTGAATGTGTCTATATAATAAAAAGAAAATCACATGTTGGCTTGAAGAGATGAAGTTTACAGTATCTTCTCGTGCTGAAAAACTCACATTTTTCATAAGAAATACATCATGGACCTGAGTGACATATTTCCTGATATTTCACTCCAATGACATCTATCCCAGTGTTTTCCAGCTGACTAGACGCGCGTTGTCGCTTCGCTCACTCGTGATTGCTCCATTCACCACTCGAAGATAAACTTATCTTCACTCCACCGTATAATATCCTCTATTTAGTGTTGAGAATAAAGTTTTTAAAAAAGTAACGATTTGCCAAATAAAATAATTATTTGTGATATGGAAATTGAATGTAAGAATTGTACAAGTTCAGTTAAAATGATCTCCTTGTCTGTGTCATAAAAGATTTCTATCCACTTCTTCTCATTTTTATTCTTATTATATTTATTAAACAATGTGCATACATGCTTTGAGAGTCTCACATTAGCAAGAAATAAACTCCAGTAAAGAAACAAAAATCAGACTGAAAAACAAAACAAAACCACCATATTGAACAGTTGTTCATGCTTTGTTATAATTGGTTTCATAACGGGGTTTTTTTTTCGCGGTCCAGTTTCCATCAAATCCTGCGCTCTGATTGGCTGGTGAGCGGGTCCGTATCCTACAATACGGACCCCAGTTACGGACCCCGGTTATGGACCTCTGGTGATTCACTTGTTCACAACAACAAACACAGTCGCAATTTGTCAACATTTATCTTTTTTATAAGATTTATTTATAAGATTTAAATCTCATAAGTTTTTGCCAGCATTTCTCAGCATAATAGCATGAATTTTACAGCATGGATAGCGATAACGACAGTGTTCACAGCGAAAGCGAGTTTTACTACCCCGAGGAAGAAGAAATAAAAGAAAACATTTCAGGAGAAAGCTAAAACCTGTAACTTGCTAACGCCGAGCAAAAACATGGCTGAATCCTGAATGACTCAGTTTTGTATAAATAGGGGACTACATAGGTGGCAAAATGTAGTTTTTTTTCCTGCCATGGAAGTGCACTTGTATACCGAGGAGGAAGCCATTTGCATTACAGCCGTGAATGAGGATTCAAAATGGCGGCTCGGCTCGGTTTTCCCTTTCAGGCGCTCTCGTTTTCTGTTAGAATTTGGTAAAGAAAAAAATTAATATATGATTTACCAGCTTAAGGTCGGTCCGTATGGTGAAATACCGTGACCGCGGCCTTGAATACTGACGGCCCAGAGGGCTCCTCGGTCAGTACTTTCAAGACCTCGGTCACGATATTTCACGATACAGACCTCCCAGCTGGTAAATAACATCGCTTTTTCCTCTAAAATACACTTTAATATCCTTCCTTGACCGCTCTTGGATGCTGCTTTATACTTCACTTTTTTCTTTTAGCATGCTTTCAGCCTTATTTTTTATTGTATCTCATCTCATTATCTCTAGCCACTTTATCCTGTTCTACAGGGTCGCAGGCAAGCTGGAGCCTATCCTAGCTGACTACGGGCGAAAGGCGGGGTACACCCTGGACAAGTCGCCAGGTCATCACAGGGCTGACACACAGACACAGACAACCATTCAGACTCACATTCACACCTACGGTCAATTTAGAGTCACCAGTTAACCTAACCTGCATGTCTTTGGACTGTGGGGGAAACCGGAGCACCCGGAGGAAACCCACGCGGACACAGGGAGAACATGCAAACTCCACACAGAAAGGCCCTCGCCGGCCGCTGGGTTCGAACCTGGAACCTTCTTACTGTGAGGCGACAGCGCTAACCACTACACCACCGTGCCTCCGTATACTTTGATTGATAAAACCCCCTGAAAAGTTTGAGTTTGAACTTTTGACAAGAAACATAATCCAGGGGCAGCACGGTGTTGTAGTGGTTAGCGCTGTCGCCTCACAGCAAGAAGGTCCGGGTTCGAGCCCCGTGGCCGGCGAGGGCCTTTCTGTGTGGAGTTTGCATGTTCTCCCCGTGTCCGCGTGGGTTTCCTCCGGGTGCTCCGGTTTCCCCCACAGTCCAAAGACATGCAGGTTAGGTTAACTGGTGACTCTAAATTGACCGTAGGTGTGAATGTGAGTGTGAATGGTTGTCTGTGTCTATGTGTCAGCCCTGTGATGACCTGGCGACTTGTCCAGGGTGTACCCCGCCTCTCGCCCGTAGTCAGCTGGGATAGGCTCCAGCTTGCCTGCGACCCTGTAGAACAGGATAAAGCGGCTACAGATAATGAGATGAGACATAATCCAGATGGGAATCATGCCTCGCACAAAAGAGCTATCTGAAGACCTAAGATCAAGAATTGTTAACTTGCATAAGGCTGGAAAGGGTTACAAAGTCATCTCAAAGATTTTAGGTTTTCATCAGTCTACTGTCAGGCAAGTTGTCTATAAATGGTGACGATTAGGTATTGTGGCTACTCTGCCTAGAAGTGGGCGCCCCGCCAAGATGACCCCAAGAGCACAACGCAAAATCATTAATAAGGTAAAGAAGAACCCTAGAGTGACAGTGAAAGACTTGAAGAGATCATTAGAACTGGCTAACATCCCTGTTCATGATTCAACAATGCGCAAAACATTGAACACAAAAGGAGTCCATAGCAGGACCCCAAGAAGGAAGCCACTGCTGTCAGAAAAGAACATTGCTGCACGCCTGAATTTTGCAAAAGTGCAAAAGAAGCTGTTCTTGAGCCTATTCATTCTTGAAAAGCTGTTCTTGAGCCTATTCATTCTTGAAAAGCTGTTCTTGAGCCTATTCATTCTTGAAAAGCTGTTCTTGAGCCTATTCATTCTTGAAAAGCTGTTCTTGAGCCTATTCATTCTTGAAAAGCTGTTCTTGAGCCTATTCATTCTTGAAAAGCTGTTCTTGAGCCTATTCATTCTTGAAAAGCTGTTCTTGAGCCTATTCATTCTTGAAAAGCTGTTCTTGAGCCTATTCATTTGAGAGAAGCTGTTCTTGAGCCTATTTGTTCTAGAGAAGCTGTTCTTGAGCCTATTCATTCTTGAAAAGCTATTCTTGAGCCTATTCATTCTTGAAAAGCTGATCTTGAGTCTGTTCATTTGAGAGAAGCTGATCTTGAGTCTATTTGTTCTAGAGAAGCTGTTCTTGAGCCTATTAAATCTCGAGAAGCTGTTCTTGAATCTATTCATTCGAGAGAAGCTGTTCTTGAGTCTATTTGTATTCAATTTCAACACATTAAGAGTTCTCAGTTTTGTTTTTCTCTGAAATGTAGGTCCGTGTGCCCGTGTGTGTGTGTGTATTTGAAAGAAACCTTCAGTGTGTTGTGGGTCATTCCATGTCAATTCACACAAATGCCCAAAACCTCCCCAGTGACACCTCTTCAATTTGCCTGATATTTATTTTATTAGTGCCTTATGATCTCAAAAGAAAGAATCCAAAATTTTAGCTTCCTAGCTCGAACGTTTGAGTTATGGCCTTTCAAAGTTTGGGTGCCACGCCCACTTTTGGGGTCCGGGAATTGCACTTAATTTGCAAGCATTTTTGGAGGCCCATATCTTTTGTTCTAAGGGGGATATAGACCTGTAAATTGCTATATCTGGCCCTGTCTATCAGATTCTGCACCTAAAAATAGCACAGGTTTACTAACTTTAGAGATATTAACCCCTTAAAAGTGGATTTTTTAATGACAATTTTTTTTTACATTTTGGGGGTCCATATCTTGGAAAGTTTTTATGTTGATGGGGTTTCAACTGATTTATCATCATATTTGGGAACTCTACTGTGTACTTAGAGAGTTTCAGGGCACTCAGAGGTTTGGTGGGACTACAGGAGGGCCCCAAATATGGCTTCGGGACAAAATTACCATTTGGTACGCCCTACTTCAGGCCATTAGTTGGCCATGTGGGCACATGATGGCTGGAATGAACCTTTAAGCCTATCAACAGACACCTTTTATCAAACTTTTAAGCCAATAAAAACTTTGATTATCCAACTCCTTTAATATAAACTAAGCATTTGTATATGGTACTAGCCTAGTAAACTAGACCAACCCGCCTAGCGGCCAAAAATATTTTTGCCTGCGAGTGGGTCTAGCCTCGCACCATATCAACAAAAACACCCCGGGCATAAAATCGTGCCCGCCAATCACAACGCAAGGTTTTTGTTTGGATTCTTTGGGCGGGCTTTTGCAGGAGTGACAAGGCTGCGCGACGCTGCAGAAAGCACAACAGGAAAGATGGCTACCGCTAGTGAACAGCGCGCGTTTGACTCCGCTTTGGAATCAGTTTTAGAAGAATTAGACTTGGAATTTTCGTTGAAACATGAGCAGGAAGAGGCTCTCCGCTCATTCCTTTTCAAGAAGGACGTTTTCGCTGTTTTGCCGACCGGCTATGGCAAAAGTCTGATCTACCAGCTGGCTCCGCTCGTAGCCAAAAGGATGGGGCTAGTTTGTGCAGTACGAAGAATTAATAAACAGCTTTGAAACATTACTTTTTGATTGTTTCTTATTTTCCCGTTATTTTAAATTTAAGGGAAATGATTTCACCAAACACCACTAAATAAAAACTCTCAAAAACAGTTTAAGCAAACCCTTGAAAGGAAAAAAAAAAAAACACGAGTTATGTGGTACAGACTCCAAACTTGTGGTCATTATCTCCAAACTTCTTAATATCTAGAACCTGTTTATTAATTAATACGCATTTTGAAAAGTTATTTATTTCAAGGCCTCCCCCACTGCTTTCTGTCACTCTGACTACGTCACAGTCACTGTTGCGCTGATTGGTCAGAGCGTTGGCCTATACGCACAGAGACAGTTTGAAAGACAGCGGGTTGTTCCTCCCACACCCTTCGGAAATGTCTACGGATCGAGGCCAGACTAAATATTCACATTTAGTCTGGCTTGCCAGGCTAATATGGTACTATTTTTGCATATTTTCTGAAAAATCCTAAGTCCAGAAAGTAGGTCAACTGTTTTGACTGCCTATTCATGTTTAAGGTAGTAAAAGCACACCCATATAGTGATTTTAATCTATGGGAAGATTATTTATACCCAATACCCCATTAGTTATATTGACAATTACAAGGGATAAACCCTTTCCCGGCTGTTTCACGATGCTGGTTTTTTTTTTTTTTTTACATTTGACACCGGGCGGCACGGTGGTGTAGTGGTTAGCGCTGTCGCCTCACAGCAAGAAGGTCCTGGGTTCGAGCGGCCATATTTCCGCCTTCTGCTTCTACTTCTGCTTCTACCTTCTGGAAAACCCCTACTATGGGCGACACGGTGGTGTCGTGGTTAGCGCTGTTGCCTCACAGCAAGAAGGTCCGGGTTCGAGCCCCGTGGCCGACGAGGGCCTTTCTGTGTGGAGTTTGCATGTTCTCCCCGTGTCCGCGTGGGTTTCCTCCGGCTGCTCCGGTTTCCCCCACAGTCCAAAGACATGCAGGTTAGGTTAACTGGTGACTCTAAATTGACCGTAGGTGTGAATGTGAATGGTTGTCTGTGTCTATGTGTCAGCCCTGTGATGACCTGGCGACTTGTCCAGGGTGTACCCCGCCTTTCGCCCATAGTCAGCTGGGATAGGCTCCAGCTTGCCTGCGACCCTGTAGAAGGATAAAGCAGCTAGAGATAATGAGATGAGATGAGACAAGACATTTGACACCTTTCCCTGTATCCAACCAAACTCTGACCACTATACACTTAATAGTCAAATGCACCTTTCAAACAGGAAAGGGAAAGATGCAAACAAGGGGATAATCCCAAGAAAAACATCCTGGTTGCTTTATTACATTTGTTCTGACATCCGATCTGGAAGTTAAACCTAGACTCATCAGACAGCTGCCACGGGACTTTGCTCTCTCGTACTTTCTATGTTTTTGTGTTCTGTGGACTCGTCTTGTCTGAGAGACCCTTCCTGCACTCTTCTCCGAATTGAAATTATGGATTTGATCAACTGGTCACTTCACACAATTGACACAATCTTCTCGACGAGAAGTCTGGGCTCGGGGGAACCTGCTTGTCCTGCCGGAACGTTTGCAGACGGATACACCATGGATGCCTGGGAGAAGTGGCGTGTGGTGTGCTTGGCGATTCTTTCCGTGGAGGTCATTGAGGATATTTACCTATTCGGAACCATGATCACAGGATTTTTGCTGATATTTTGGTGGCCAGAATGGACAAGTGGGTTTACACGTCTACCCATCTAAAGTCTAAACGAATTCCAATCTTATCTTGGGTCACCCAGCCAGCACTGCCGTCAAGGCCATTGCTGTAGATTCTTCCCCGGAGTTCACTGCAGTGAGACTCTGTGTGTGTGTGTGTGTGTGTGTGTGTGTGTGTGTGCGCGCTTTTTTTTCTTCTATACTTTCTTTGTCTGTACTATGAAAGCTAAGTCGAACCGGAGTGAAATTCCTCGTGTGTGTAACATACCTGGCAATAAAGTGCTTCTGATTCTGATTCTTTCCAGACTTAGGATTTTTCAGAAAATATGCAAAAATAGTACCATATACAAATGCTTAGTTTATATTGAAGGAGTTGGATAATCAAAGTTTTTATTGGCTTAAAAGTTTGATAAAAGGTGTCTGTTGATAGGCTTAAAGGTTCATTCCAATCATCATGTGCCCACATGGCCAACTAATGGCCTGAAGTAGGGCGTACCAAATGGTAATTTTGTCCCGAAGCCATATTTGGGGCCCTCCTGTACCCCCACCAAACCTCTGAGTGCCCTGAAACTCTCCAAGTACACAGTAGAGTTCCCAAATATGAAAAATCCACTTTTAAGGGGTTAATATCTCTAAAGTTAGTAAACCTGTGCTATTTTTAGGTGCAGAATCAGATAGACAGGGCCAGAATACATCTCATCTGATTATCTGTAGCCGCTTTATCCTGTTCTACAGGGTCACAGGCAAGCTGGAGCCTATCCCAGCTGACTATGGGCGAAAGGCGGGGTACACCCTGGACAAGTCGCCAGGTCATCACAGGGCTGACACATAGACACAGACAACCATTCACACTCACACCTACGGTCAATTTAGAGTCACCAGTTAACCTAACCTGCATGTCTTTGGACTGTGGGGGAAACCGGAGCACCCGGAGGAAACCCACGCGGACACAGGGAGAACATGCAAACTCCACACAGAAAGGCCCTCGCCGGCCACGGGGCTCGAACCCAGGACCTTCTTGCTGTGAGGCGACAGCGCTAACCACTACACCACCGTGCCGCCCGGCCAGAATACATAGATAATATAGCAATTTACAGGTCTATATTCCCCTCAGAACAAAAAGATATGGGCCTCCAAAAATGCTTGCAAAAAGTGGGCGTGGCACCCAAACTTTGAAGGGCCAAAATTCAAAAACCGTTG
>NC_083584.1:19568487-19665987 GCF_027579695.1 Neoarius graeffei | reverse complement strand
TGTGAAAAAGTACTGAAGCGCGGTTTTGTTCAGGTGTTGCTCTTCTCCCGGAGACAGCAGGTCAACCACCTTGAGGTACACACCCACCCGAGCGGCTCCAGAACAAACCCCGGCCACAGCGAGGAGACAAAACAACCCCATTACCACCCTGACGCTTGGCACCGCCATATTTGAGCTTTTGTCCGAACTCAGCCTGAGGGCAGTGAGAGCAGGGCAGAGAAGGGCAGGGCAGGTGGATGGAGAGAAACACTGCACTGGCCGAGTCGCGACTCCTAAAGGCTTCTCAGGTGAGCGCTTCTCGCACCTGATTGGTCCACTGCTGGCTCGCGCTCCACTGCGTCTTATAAAGTTGGTAGGAAATAAACTTTGGCTGCTCAGACTGACCTCATTAACCTGCATGACGTGATCTGTCAATCATCTCTCTCAGGACTGGGCTACACATGTATAACACACACACACCATTATTAAAGGGACACTCCACCTTTCTTATTTTCTTCATCTACACTACCGTTCAAAAGTTTGGGGTCACCCAGACAATTTTGTGTTTTCCATGAAAAGTCACACTTTTATTTCCCACCATAAGTTGTAAAATGAATAGAAAATATAGTCGAGACATTTTTCTGGCCATTTTGAGCATTTAATCGACCCCACAAATGTGATGCTCCAGAAACTCAATCTGCTCAAAGGAAGGTCAGTTTTATAGCTTCTCTAAAGAGCTCAACTGTTTTCAGCTGTGCTAACATGATTGTACAAGGGTTTTCTAATCATCCATTAGCCTTCTGAGGCAATGAGCAAACACATTGTACCATTAGAACACTGGAGTATAGAGATCTTGCATGTGACGTCACAGCCGATCCAGATTGTAACAGACGCCATCTTGTCGGTCAAACGCCATATTTCCGCCTTCTGCTTCTACTTCTGGTTCTACTTCTGCTTCTGCTTCTACCTTTTCTTCTGGAAAACCCCTACTATGGGCGGCACGGTGGTGTAGTGGTTAGCGCTGTCGCCTCACAGCAAGAAGGTCCGGGTTCGAGCCCCGTGGCCGGCGAGGGCCTTTCTGTGTGGAGTTTGCATGTTCTCCCCGTGTCCGCGTGGGTTTCCTCCGGGTGCTCCGGTTTCCCCCACAGTCCAAAGACATGCAGGTTAGGTTAACTGGTGACTCTAAATTGACTGTAGGTGTGAATGGTTGTCTGTGTCTATGTGTCAGCCCTCTGATGACCTGGCGACTTGTCCAGGGTGTACCCCGCCTTTCGCCCGTAGTCAGCTGGGATAGGCTCCAGCTTGCCTGCGACCCTGTAGAACAGGATAAAGCGGCTACAGATAATGAGATGAGATAAACCCCTACTATATACAATTCTACTACAACGGCTGCAGCTACAAGCTCTCCCTACCTGTGCACATTTTGTATGTTTTCTTGTGTGTATTTTTGCGTGTTGTTCATCTGTATCAGACTTCAATATCCACTACAACCGTATGGACTTACTAGTCTAGATGGAAATAGGGGTCCGCGCACACCCCCCGGCTTTTTTTATGACACCTGGGGCCGCATTACAGAAAGTTCCTAACTTGAGAATCTCATCTTATCTGTCTAGTTCCCGTGGCAACGGCACTTTAGGATCATATTTAGGAAACAGAACAGCCGTTCCTAACTCTGTTGTCCTATCCTATCTCAAGTTAAGAAAAGTGTATTACAGAAGCAACCTAACTTCTAAAAAAACTAAAAAATTCTTAAATACCCGTCCTAACTTTAGGATATCCCCACCGCTGTCCTAACTGTCATTTTTACTGTATAAATCAGCTAGTAGTCTACTATTAGACAGAATGGCAGGTATTTTGCTTTTGAGGCGACAACAACAACGTAACCGGAATTTGTTTATTGAAAGGCAGTTGGTAGACCAAAATGACGTTTTAAGGTTTGATGACAAAACTTTGATAAATCGCTACCGGTTACCCCGGGCCATGATCATACAGTTACCTGATAAACTGCGGCCAGATTTAGAGAGGCCGACTCGTCGACATGGGGCTCTCCCGGTTATACTGCAGCTAACAAATGCGCTTCGTTTTTTCGCCAAAGGTGACTTCCAAACAGAAATCGCCGATTTGTCAAAAATTTCTCAGCCTTCCATGTCCAAAAATCTGACCGAAGTGGCAACGGCGGTAGGAAGGCTGGCTGCGCATTACATTAGGTTTCCAGGCGGACAAGAACTGAATGCGATTAAGGAAGCCTTCTACCGACATTCAAATATGCCCGGTATGATAGGTCTAGTGGACGGCTCTCTGTTTCCCATTAAACTGTTGTTTTTTAACTGCCTCGGCGTCCCGGTGCACACCAGACACCGCTGACACGGCACTGGCTATCCTCTGCCATTCCCTTTCCTTAGATTCTTTAGTTAACGAAGAACTAAATCTCCCGAACAATATATCCTTGGACCCCTCCACTAACGCTACTAACGTTTCAATTTCATCCGGTTTAAAATTTAAAGCCCGTCGTTGTTTGTCCATACTGTTTACGTCTCTTGCTGTCTCGTGTCAAGTCGTCACTTGTAGCAGGGTATTGTTTCTGTTGTAGCAGCTAGCCAGAGATCACTGGACGTTACTTCACGAGACACAGTGTAGCTTTCGTTGCTAGGTAACAGACATTAAAAGCGATCATAGATGTTTCGATCGGTTATTTAGGAATCCTAACCCGAGATAAGATAAGAATCCTAAATGAAGTTAGGATTTGCTTCTGTAATACCAAACTGAAAAGAATCCTATCTCACAGCTGTCCCATCTTAACTTTTGACTTAAGATAGGAACTTTCTGTAATGCCGTCCCAGATTTTTTTGTATCTTTAAAGTGTCTACTTTCAGAATGTGACAGGTACCAAGCTGAAATAATGTCCCAAGGGCTTCATTTTTAACCCTTTAATGCACCTGACCGGAACCCGACAGATTGAAAAAAGGATACAGAATGGATCATAACTTTTGAAGTAAACTACATACAGAGACAAATTAACACATTTTCCCATACAATACTGACCCAGTGAATGACATTAAGTGGTTGTTTTTGACATTTGACAACATTTAAACCGCCTTTTTGCTCAAAAACGGCAAAAAAATGGCCTAAAATGTGTAGAAATTCAACTTTCTTTTCATTCTTTGAAGTTTTATTGTGTACTTTTTTCACCACCTGCTCTTCATTTATCATTTACAGTATCCATTTGATTATTACATTGGGTATTAAGCTGAAATAATGCCCCAAAGTCAACATTTTTAACCCTTTAATGCCCTAGACTGGAACCCGGAAAATGATAAAACTCTCAGAATGTGGGATAACTTTTGAAGTAAACCACATACAGAGACAAATGAACACATTTTCCCATACAACACTGACCCAAGGAATGAAATGAAGTGGTTATTTTTGACTTTTGACAACATTTAAACTGCATTTCTGGACAAAAACGGCAATAAATGGCCTAAAATGTATAGAAAAACAACTGTCTTTTCATTCTTTCAAATGTTATTGTGTGTTTTCACCACCTCTGGCTCTTCATTTATCATTTACAGCATCACTTTGATTATTATATCGGGTATTAAGCTGAAACAGTATCTCTCTCACTTTATTTTAACCCTTTGCATCAAACCTGAAAACTCCAAATAGAGTATAAAGTGGCATTGCTTTGATCAACCTCTCAATCTATCTTGACCATGGCTCTGGCAAACATCGCGTACAGGTAAATGATTCAGAACTGTCTGAATCACTGGGCCCTGACTACTGTAGCACACTGCTGGGATTCTATGTCTTTACTGGGGAAGACTGTACCAGTGCTTTAAAAGGCAAAGGAAAGGTCAATCCTCTGAAGAAGCTACAGAAGAATCCTAAACTCCACAATGCTTTCAAGCAGCTTGGTGGAGACTGGCTGGTCACCAATGAGCTTCAACAGGAGATGGAGTGCTTCACATGCATCATGTATGGCGAAGCACGGACAACATCAGTTGATGCCGTATGGGCCAAGATGCTGAGAAACATGGTTGGTGCTGACAAAGTCCTGGACTCAAAGTCAAAAGTAGACCTGGAACGCCTGCCTCCCCCCAAAGTATGTCTCATCCCACATGTACAGCGAGTCAACTACAGAGTTGCTTGCTACAAGAGAGCAGACGAAGCAATAATCGAGAGCCCCAAACCATATGACCCAGGCATGGGCTGGGAGAAGACAGGAGAGGAGGAGGTGTTGGAACCCATCTGGACGATTGGACCCATCCTCCCTCCTTCTCTTGTTGAGGTACTGGCTCAGAGAGCAGTGTCAGAAGAGCAGGTAGCCGACAAGGTAGTTGATTCCAAGAACAACAACTTGTCTGTCAATGAAGAGGGAGAGTATGAACCAAATGATGAGGATGAAGAGCTGGATATGGAAGAAATAGACTCTGAAGATCTCTTCAGTTATGATGAAGATGAGTAGTGGAGGACAACTGCTTGCCAGCCTACTTTTATGAAAATAGTTTTTTTGAAGATCATTAAAACAACACGAATCAACATGTTACCTGTTAAGTCTGTTAATTAGTTGCATGTGCCCATTTGTCCCTGTTTCTTTACATCAAAGTTATCCCACTTTTGGTTGTTGGGCTATGCTGTACAGGTTTTGTTTCAAAGGGTTAAAATAAAGTGAGAGAGATACTGTTTCAGCTTAATACCCGATATAATAATCAAAGTGATGCTGTAAATGATAAATGAAGAGCCAGAGGTGGTGAAAACACACAACATTTGAAGAATGAAAAGACAGTTGATTTTCTACACATTTTAGGCCATTTTTTGCCGTTTTTGTCCAGAAATGCAGTTTAAATGTTGTCAAAAGTCAAAAACAACCACTTCATTTCATTCATTGGGTCAGTGTTGTATGGGAAAATGTGTTCATTTGTCTCTGTATGTGGTTTACTTCAAAAGTTATCCCACATTCTGAGAGTTTTATCATTTTCCGGGTTCCAGTCTAGGGCATTAAAGGGTTAAAAATGTTGACTTTGGGGCATTATTTCAGCTTAATACCCAATGTAATAATCAAATGGATACTGTAAATGATAAATGAAGAGCAGGTGGTGAAAAAAGTACACAATAAAACTTCAAAGAATGAAAAGAAAGTTGAATTTCTACACATTTTAGGCCATTTTTTTTGCCGTTTTTGAGCAAAAAGGCGGTTTAAATGTTGTCAAATGTCAAAAACAACCACTTAATGTCATTCACTGGGTCAGTATTGTATGGGAAAATGTGTTAATTTGTCTCTGTATGTAGTTTACTTCAAAAGTTATGACCCATTCTGTATCCTTTTTTCAATCTGTCGGGTTCCGGTCAGGTGCATTAAAGGGTTAAAAATGAAGCCCTTGGGACATTATTTCAGCTTGGTACCTGTCACATTCTGAAAGTAGACACTTTAAAGATACAAAAAAATCAGGTGTCATAAAAAAAGCCGGGGGGTGCGCGGACCCCTATTTCCATCTAGACTATATTGGTTTCCAGCAGAAAATGACGGTTTGTAGCGATTTCCATCGCATGCACAACATTCCGGACGAGATAGCGAGACCAGCGGGGTCTCCGTGGATTGTTATCGGGTCTGGCAGGCGAAGGAGGCGGCGTCGGGAGAGGAAGCAAAAGCGAGGATGCAGAACCGGCCTGTTGACTAAGCTCAGAAAACAGCCACTCAAATCTCCACTGCCAAGCCTCAACCTCTCCAACGCCAGATCCATGGTAAACAAGACGGACGATTTGGAATTACAGCTGGAATTACCTTATTCTATTCTATTCTATAATCGGCTGGTCAGTGCTATACTAGATACTACTGATATATCTAGTATCAGTACTAGTACTCAATACTTAAGTGACTTACCTGCCCAATGAGGATTGTTATTTTCTTGTTTACAAGATGCCACATCTGAGGGCGGCTGACAAATCCTGAATTTCTGTAAAGATAACTGTCCAGAGATTTATAAGCACGCAGTGCTTCACCACTGAACAGCGAGGGAAAGTTAATGAGGTAATTATACACGTCTGGGTATTCCACCCCTGGCAGTTCAATATCCACTGACACGGTCGTGAAAACTACGTCCGGTAAGCCATAAGGGTCACTAATCTGTAGGTCGTTTATTTTAGACATATATCTAGTTATCTGTTCATTAGAAAAATGAGCCGTGTAGTCCGTCGGTTGAAATTGATCCATTTTGTATACGAGTACAGCAGTATTCAGCTGTGTTTTTTACTGACAAGATGGCGGCTGTTTACATTCCGGTCACGTGACTGCAAGATCTCTATACACCTATGGAGATATTGCACCAAAAACCAGACATTTGCAGCTAGAATAGTCATTTACCACATTAGCAATGTATAGAGTGTATTTCTGGTTAGTTTAAAGTGATCTTCATTGAAAAGAACAGTGCTTTTCTTTCAAAAATAAGGACATTTCAAAGTGACCCCAAACTTTTGAACGGTAGTGTATGTTATAAATGATCCCCTGTGAAAGATTTAACTCTTTGCCACACTCCCAAAATGTTCACACCTTGTTCAGTTTTATCCATAAAAACATAGAAATATGCATTTAAACCCCTTTATATACAAAATAATTTTCCAGGAGAAAACCACCTAGGTGTAGTTCTGTTCTAGGAAAATGATCAACAACAGGATGGTGTGAGAAAGCGGAGTGAACATTACCACTTGGAAGTGATTTATTTTCCCATAGCAGCATGGATCAGAGTGTTTCATTCCTCTCATACCACTGAAATGTGCCAGTGATTACAATTTTATCTGTGTACATAGTTACATTTGATGTTCATTCCTGTTCTCGCTTGTTAGCTTGTTATAACGGCTAACAGTCGTTCGTTCACCAGCTTCTCTATTCACTCTTACTCGAAGACTAAAACACAAACCTCTTCCATTCTGAAGGCTTTTGAACATCTAAATACTTAAGTTATAGCTTTATTTCTGACTGTTACTAAGCACTGGAACTGGAGACTCCTTCCATAAACGATAAGTAGAAGAAGAAGCTTTTATTTGGTCACATGTATAGTCAAGCACAGTGAAATTCCTCCTCTGCATTTAACCCATCTGAAGCAGTGAACACACACACTACCATTCAAAAGTTTGGGGTCACCCAGACAATTTTGTGTTTTCCATGAAAAGTCACACTTTTATTTCCCACCATAAGTTGTAAAATGAATAGAAAGTATAGTCGAGACATTTTTCTGGCCATTTTGAGCATTTAATCGACCCCACAAATGTGATGCTCCACGAACTCAATCTGCTCAAAGGAAGGTCAGTTTTATAGCTTCTCTAAAGAGCTAAACTGTTTTCAGCTGTGCTAACATGATTGTACAAGGGTTTTCTAATCATCCATTAGCCTTCTGAGGCAATGAGCAAACACATTGTACCATTAGAACACTGGAGTGAGAGTTGCTGGAAATGGGCCTCTATACACCTATGGAGATATTGCACCAAAAACCAGACATTTGCAGCTAGAATAGTCATTTACCACATTAGCAATGTATAGAGTGGATTTCTGATTAGTTTAAAGTGATCTTCATTGAAAAGAACAGTGCTTTTCTTTCAAAAATAAGGACATTTCAAAGTGACCCCAAACTTTTGAATGGTAGTGTATACCATTGGTTCTCAACCTTTTCTACTTTAAGGCCCACTTATTCATACTTGTAACATTTCAGGTCCCATTAAACATTTATTTTGGCTCATCTATTCTATCCCGCCTCTTGCCCATAGTCAGCTGGGATAGGCTCCAGCTTGCCTGCGACCCTGTAGAACAGGATAAGCAGATAATGGATGGATGGATATTTTACTTGTGTGGCTTGATATGTCCTTTTCTGCTGCTATCCACTGTGCTGTTGCAAACAGGAAATTTAATCATTGTGGGATAATAAAGGTCTTCTTCTTATCTTATTTTATTTTATCTTATCTAATCTTATCTTAGAAGCCAATATAAAACCATGCATGCGGGTCATTCTCAGTCAAAAGGGAATAATGATCCAAAAGTGGAGTCTGGTCCATGAAGACAAGAACTTATTGCCATGTTTGTGTACAGCAAACAAGCAAGTTATTAAAACCAAGAAGTTCACTCAAAAGAAGTGGATATGGAAACCACTTAATGGGATTAGATCCTTACACGCTAACAAAGAAAGATTTTTCCTATGAAAGAAAAATTTACTCGCTAAATTTGACATTAGTAGAATACATTTTGATTGTAGCTGTAACTAAATACAAAGACAAGAGTTATGCATACTGTTAATTAACTTAATGTGACGATAATTAACAGATAGTCAACAGATTTAAGGTTTTTTTGAAGATTGTGTTTATTTTTAGTCTTTTGTATTTGTAATTATTTGTATATGTACATACTTGACCCCACCAGCTCTGCTGATCAACTTATCGTGTTTAAATTAAGTTATCCATTCATTATGAGTTGGAAAATTATCCATCCGTTGAGTTCCCCGACATTTCAAACCACCTGGTGCTGCAGACATCGTTCTACACGGACACACAGATGAAAACCTGGAAGACCATGGAGGCGTACAACTTTATATATGTGGCTTGGTTAAAGATCTGGGGATCAGGACACTACAAGATAAATCCTCTATTGTTTTTGCCCAATAAATACCATAGGAGTTTCTGGGGTTTTTGTGTACGTCTTTACGATGGTTGCTAGGATGCTATAGGTTTTAGTATTGGGTGTAAACAAACCACAGCCTCTCGACTCTCAATCCTCCCTGCTCTTCTCTTCCAGCAGGCGTCACAGAACCATATAATTTACCCACAACCTGCATGCACATGCAGGTTAAATGTAGAGGAGGAAAGTGACAAAATAAAGGCTTGTTCTTCTAGCCTGGCAAGCCAGACTAAATGTGAATATTTAGTCTGGTCTCGGTCGTAGACATTTCCGAAGGGTGTGGGAGGAACAACCCGCTGTCTTTCAAACTGTCTCTGTGCGTATAGGCCAACGCTCTGACCAATCAGCGCAACAGTGACTGTGACGTAGTCAGAGCGACAGAAAGCAGTGAGGGAGGCCTTGAAATAAATAATTTTTCAAAATGCGTATTAATTAATAAACAGGTTCTAGATATTAAGAAGTTTGGAGATAATGACCACAAGTTTGGAGTCTGTACCACATACTTAACATACACTCTTATTTTTCTCAAGTGTTTTTCAAGGGTTTGCTTAAACTGTTTTTGAGAGTTTTTATTTTTATTTAGTGGTGTTTGGTGAAATAATTTCCCTTAAATTTAAAATAACGGGAAAATAAGAAACAATCACAAAGTAATGTTTCAAAGCTGTTTATTAATTCTTCGTACTGCACAAACTAGCCCCATCCTTTTGGCTACGAGTGGAGCCAGCTGGTAGGTCAGACTTTTGCCATAGCCGGTCGGCAAAACAGCGAAAACGTCCTTCTTGAAAAGGAATGAGCGGAGAGCCTCTTCCTGCTCATGTTTCAACGAAAACTCCAAGTCTAATTCTTCTAAAACTGATTCCAAAGCGGAGTCAAACGTGCGCTGTTCACTAGCCGTAGCCATCTTTCCTGTTGTGCTTTCTCTAGCGTCGCGCAGCTTTGTCATCACTCCTGCAAAAGCCCGCCCGAAGAATCCAAACAAAAACCTTGCGTTGTGATTGGCGGGCACGATTTGATGCCCGGGGTGTTTTGTTGATATGGTGCGAGGCTAGACCCACTCGCAGGCAAAAAATATTTTTGGCCGCTAGGCGGGTGGGTCGAGTTTACTAGGCTATTGTTCTTTTTAATTTACCCACAAATGTATTTATTCCACTTGAAAAGTGTACAGCAAACGAGCTACTGGATTTGGGACCTTATGACATCCTGAACTATTTAGCATTTGCCTTCAAACTTGAAACTAATTTGCGGCCCACTAGATGGTGCTTCATGGCCCAGTGGTTGAGAAACACTGAACTATGGGTCATTCAAGAATTCGGGGGGCATTTCATGTCTCTGAGATAAAGCTTTTGTTATTTTCCACAAAAGAAATCTTTATTGTTCAAAACTGATTCAGTAATTCAAATTATGACAAACTTTCACCAATAGCAATGCTTGATGTATATTTTAGAACCTAATTTATCCATAAAACATTAATTAAATGACTCCCCCTCCCCCACATTATTTTGGCTGTCTTCGATTCCTGATTCATGCATTCAACTTGAATAAACATGAAGTGATTCAGTCTAACAATCTGTTTCTTGGGGCTTATAATACAGTGGCGCTTGAAAGTCTGTGAACCCTTTAGAATTTCCTATATTTCTGCATAAATATGACCTAAAACATTATCAGATTTTCACACAAGTCCTAAAAATAGATAAAGAGAACCCAGTTAAACAAATGAGACAAAAATAGCATACTTGGTCATTTATTTATTGAAGAAAATGATCCAATATTACATATTTGTGAGTGGCAAAAGTATGTGACCCTTTGCTTTCAGTATCTGGTGTGACCCCCTTGTGCAGCAATAACTGCAACTAAACGTTTCCGGTAACTGTTGATCAGTCCTGCACACCGGCTTGGAGGAATTTTAGCCCATTCCTCTGTACAGAACAGCTTCAACTCTGGGATGTTGGTGGGTTTCCTCACATGAACTGTTCGCTTCAGGTCCTTCCACAACATTTCAATTGGATTAAGGTCAGGACTTTGACTTGGCCATTCCAAAACATTCACTTTATTCTTCTTTAACCATTCTTTGGTAGAACGACTTGTGTGCTTAGGGTCGTTGTCTTGCTGCATGACTCACCTTCTCTTGAGATTCAGTTCATGGACAGATGTCCTGACATTTTCCTTTAGAATTCACTGGTATAATTCAGAATTCATTGTTCCATTAATGATGGCAAGCCATCCTGGCTCAGATGCAGCAAAACAGGCCCAAACCATGATACTACCACCACCATGTTTCACAGATGGGATAAGGTTCCTATGCTGGAATGCAGTGTTTTCCTTTCTCCAAACATAACGCTTCTCATTTAAACCAAAAAGTTCTATTTTGGTCTCATCCATCCACAAAATATTTTTCCAATAGCCTTCTGGCTTGTCCATGTGATCTTTAGCAAACTGCAGACAAGCAGCAATGTTTTTTTGGAGAGCAGTGACTTTCTCCTTGCAACCCTGCCATGCACACCATTGTTGTTCAGTGTTCTCCTGATGGTGGATTCTGAAGTCTGATTTTTGTTTTTTACTGGAGTTTATTTCTTGCTAATGTGAGACTCTCAAAGCATGTATGCACATTGTTTAATAAATATAATAAGAATAAAAATGAGAAGAAGAAAGTGGATAGAAATCTTTTGTTATGACACAGACAAGGAGATATCATTTTAACTGAACTTGTACAATTCTTACATTCAATTTCCATATCACAAATAATTCTTCTTTTATT
The DNA here is from genome assembly GCF_027579695.1 of Neoarius graeffei. NCBI lineage: Eukaryota > Metazoa > Chordata > Actinopteri > Siluriformes > Ariidae > Neoarius > Neoarius graeffei. The sequence continues at coordinate 19,654,597 of NC_083584.1, read as the reverse complement.
TGGCAAATCGTTACTTTTTTAAAAACTTTATTCTCAACACTAAATAGAGGATATTACACGGTGGAGCAAAGATAAGAAGTTGATCTTCGAGTGGTGAATGGAGCAATCACGAGTGAGCGAAGCGACAACGCGCGTCTAGTCAGCTGGAAAACACTGGGATAGATGTCATTGGAGTGAAATATCAGGAAATATGTCACTCAGGTCCGTGATGTATTTCTTATGAAAAATGTGAGTTTTTCAGCACGAGAAGATAAACTTCATCTCTTCAAGCCAACATGTGATTTTCTTTTTATTATATAGGCACATTCACAAACAAAAAGTACCCAAATTTATCAAAACAATTCATCAATTTCCTCACAAGTGACATATCGAGATTTATGTCAGTTTTTGTTCTCCATGTCCCGGATATGAAAAACACGAGTGTCCATATAATATAATTCTTTATTACATGGCTTTGTTCAAGATTTGATTCTGACTGGTCAATTTTGGTATTCTATATTTTCCTGTTTCTGGAAAACAGACTGCTGCTATGGACCACATCATTAACATAAGCAATAAAATCATTTTAAATCAATATTTTGTGTCAAATTATTGATTTCTTTAGTAAGTAGCCATGCAATAAGTGGGATAATGTACAAAATTGTGTATATATATATATATATATATATATATATATATATATATATATATATATATATATAAATAATGTTTTTTTTTAAATGGTCCAAAAATTGACCCTTGAGGGATACCACCTGGGTCATAAGCAAATAGTACAGTGTACTACATTGTTTTTTTTACAGTATACTATTATGATGATTATTAATATATTATTATAAAACAGTTATCTATTGTGACACATTGTACAATCAGGAGAAATCATAAATAAAATTGCCCCACTCTATGATTCCCACAGTCCAATCTTACTCAGACTAACAAATTTCCTTTGTTTAAATCTGACCCCGAGGTATATAATGATTCCCTCAATTTATGATTCAATTCAGTTCACAATATTGGGTGCATGATTTCAATTTCACAGCATATTTTTGAAAAAAAAGAATAAAATGTTGCATAAAATTATTTGTTATTGTGCTACAGTGGTTCTTGAAAGTTTGTGAACTCTTTAGAATTTTCTGCATTTCTGCATAAATATTACATCATCAGATTTTCACACAAGTCCTAAAAGTAGATAAAGAGAACCCAGTTAAACAAATGAGACAAAAATATTATGCTTGGCCATTTATTTATTGAGGAAAATGATCCAATATTACATCTCTGTGAGTGGCAAAAGTATGTGAACCTTTGCTTTCAGTATCTGGTGTGACCCCCTTGTGCAGCAATAACTGCAACTAAACACTTCCGGTAACTGTTGATCAGTCCTGCACACCGGCTTGGAGGAATTTTAGCCCATTCCTCCGTACAGAACAGCTTCAACTCTGGGATGTTGGTGGGTTTCCTCACATGAACTGCTCGCTTCAGGTCCTTCCACAACATTTCGATTGGATTAAGGTCAGGACTTTGACTTGGCCATTCCAAAACATTAACTTTATTCTTCTTTAACCATTCTTTGGTAGAACGACTTGTGTGCTTAGGTTCGTTGTCTTGCTGTATGACCTACCTTCTCTTGAGATTCTTGAGATTCAGTCCATGGACAGATGTCCTGATATTTTCCTTTATAATTCACTGGTATAATTCAGAATTCATTGTTCCATCAATGATGGCAAGCCATCCTGGCCCAGATGCAGCAAAACAGGCCCAAAGCATGATACTACCACCACCATGTTTCACAGATGGGATAAGGTTCTTATGCTGGAATGCAGTGTTTTCCTTTCTCCAAACATAACGCTTCTCATTTAAACCAAAAAGTTCTATTTTGTTGTTCAGTGTTGTCCTCCTGATGGTGGACTCATGAACATTAATATTAGCCAATGTGAGAGAGGCTTTCAGTTGCTTAGAAGTTACCCTGGGGTTAGGGTGCCACTGAGTCTAATGGCCAAAATTTTTTTTCAATGTTTTCCAGGTCCCACCCTCTCATTTTGTTCCTTTTATGAGGCATAGTAATTACTCCAAGTTTCATACAAATATATGCATATTTTTTGATAGCTCAATGGGCTGAAATGTTTTCATAGAGTAAATATTCAGTAGCTGTTGCATGCGTGTATTAACACTCTTATTATATATTGAAATAAAACCTTACTTAGTTTAACTGTTTGATCACATTATATAAATCACTGAGGTGAAGTCAGCCATGGTGAAAGCCCTTGAGAAGAAAACAACATATCATCCTCGACGCATTGCCTTCAACCCCACAGTACCTCAGAAGCAGTTGTTTGACTTTGTATCACAACACACCAAGCAGCTTTTCACAGCCTTTATCATACCACAGAAATTCCTCATGAACAGTCCAGATACATGGAGCAGTGACAATGATTACATTGTTGGCCAACAGAAAGTGAGAAGTCTGAAAGTCGTCAACGATGCAGCTGAGTGAGGGGTGGCCTTGATTCAGGCGTTCAATGGAGTCCTGACCAATCAAGAAGAACAAAAACAGTTCTTGTTGCAAGTCGTGGAGAAACACCGCCATGACTTTCCAAACAGTAACAAATCCACCTTGACTGCACTCAATGCAGCTGCTGTTGACAACTAAATTGCGGACAACTAATTTACATTGTGACATTTTGGTCACTGTTTGTGTTGATCTGTTTGTGTTCAAAAATCATTTGTTGACTTTTGAAGTAACTGCTAGTAACTGTTTGATTTTCATGATTTCTGCAGTATTCTGGGTTTTTATGTTAAATTTAACATTATATGATTATATCAGAATTTTTTGGAAAATTACACATATTGTATAACTTTGGAACTGTTGAGCTACCAGTAAATATTATTATAATTCATCCACACTTTGTCACATTTTTTCTTTTCACATTACGAACACATTTAGGGGGTGGGACAATGAAAATTAGAAACTTAATTTTTGAGTGGCACCCTACCTGGGGTCCTTTGTGACCTCGCTGACTATTACACGCCTTGCTCTTGGAGTGATCTTTGTTGGTCGACCACTCCTGGGGAGGGTAACAATGGTCTTGAATCTCCTCCATTTGTACACGATCTGTCTGACTGTGGATTGGTGGAGTCCAAACTCTTTAGAGATGGTTTTGTAACCTTTTCCAGCCTGATGAGCATCAACAACGCTTTTTCTGAGGTCCTCAGAAATCTCCTTTGTTCGTGCCATGATACACTTCCACAAACATGTGTTGTGAAGATCAGACTTTGATAGATCCCTGTTCTTTAAATAAAACAGGGTGCCCACTCACACCTGATTGTCATTCCATTGATTGAAAACACCTGACTCTAATTTCACTTTCAAATTAACTGCTAATCCTAGAGGTTCACATACTTTTGCCACTCACAGATATGGAATATTGGATCATTTTCCTCAATAAATAAATGACCAAGTATAATATTTTGTCTCATTTGTTTAACTGGGTTCTCTTTATCTACTTTTAGGATGTGTGTGAAAATCTGATGATGTTTTAGGTCATATTTATGCAGAAATATAGAACATTCTAAAGGGTTCACAAACTTTCAAGCACCACTGTATTAACTGTTATAAAATCAATTGCATAGAAAGTCTATTTTCTGTATTATGTGAAATTTCAGTCATAAAAAAACCAAACATTTTATCCGTACCAATGTTCTTGTCAACTCTGTTAACTCTGTTATAAAACCGTATAAAAGCCACAAAGACTTTTAATAATAATACGCATGACACCTGCACCGAGAGATGTCACTTCCTCTGGCGGGAAACTTCAGAAAGGCAGTGAGATAACGTTATGTTTCTTCTCTCATTAATTTGAACAAAATGTTCAGGATTTTACACCAACAGTCGATTAATTATTTGTCAAGTCTGTTATTATGATGTTGGAGTGAATCTCTCATTTAAAAAAAAAAAATCATATGATCAAAATCCATAAAATTCTGTTTTTATGCATGCCATGTGGTAGCTAGTTTGAGGTTAGCGTGTGGAGCTAAGACACAAAATGGTGGGAGATGTCAACTCTGTTGTCGTCAGTTCTGTTAATGGATTGGCCAGTTTAACGATAACAGAGTTGACACTTGAAATGTACCCGCAATTATAGAATGGGCCCTATACTATAATACTATATGGTTGATTTCTCTGTGTTGTGAAACAACCTGGAAAAAATGCTGACACAAAATGAGCACACACTAGAATAAGCCTAAGGGCAGGTGTTGGGGCACTTGGAGTCGATATCCATTTAAAGCTCCACAACACGGGATAAATAACAAATTTTCTTTCCTACTCAGTCTTCCATAATGTTAAAGTGTCATGTAGTGTCACGTAGTGTCATGTATTCCCACCTGACTGTGTTTAATGGGATATTACAGGGTGCAGACCTCTTTTGAGAGGCATGTAAAACATGCAAGACAGGGTATGATGTTCAAATTAATTCCAGCCATAACCGCCGAAATTTTCTTTCCTTCCTGTTTTGAATTTGCTGCCAGTCACTTTACAGTGAGGCAGTGTAAGTATTCGGATTATTATTAGGAGGTGAAAATAGTTCCGTCACAATATCACTGTATCAACATTAATGTCACTGAAAGCAATATCATGACTGGTCACAACACATTAATCCAATGGTTTCAATTCCCACTGGAGCCATGGCAAAGGATTATCATTGTGGTGTTCGTATTTTTGTTACTCAGCCAGTGTTGGTGGGTCTGGTGGACCCGCTGCATTTTGGTGCTTTAAATTCAACACAATCAAACAATTTTACGTTAAATACTTAACAGATGTTTACTTCACCCCAATTACAAGCAACATCAACAGCATACATGGTTAATATTTGCCCTTTACCTTTGTTAGATTACATTTATTTAAAAAAAAGTGCTACTCGTTTTTTATTTTTTAATAAAATGTAATTTTACAAAAAGAAAATCAATTACAGTCAAGATATGAGTGGAAAAAAGACGTTTATCTTCAAATTTACAAATGAAGCAAGGTTTTTCATAACAACTGATTTTTATTTCTTTGAATGTAATTAGAAATTTAACCCATTCAGTTCAGTTTACACAACACAAGCTGAACACATACAGTAACCATGTCAGTCTGTACAACACATCATCCTATACGGAATGTCCGTATTTTATACGGATTTGATTCAATAAACATAGTATACGGGCGTACAAATAAAGTTATACGGATTCTTTAAAAAAACTTCAATATTTATTTAGAACTATAATCAATTCCCACGATGATAAAAGAGGGCATAACATTTACAAATGTACTGTACACCACAGACAGCCAGTAAAGAGTCTTATGAAATCGCGCGTTATCTTGTGGTAGCGAGACTTCATTCCACTTTTGATCATGCGCACACCGCATTGCGAGAATCCCGCCAACCGGGAAGTAACATTTTGTTTGAAAAGCGTATTTCCACCTGAGCGACTTTCACTAGCGACTGAAAAGATTCTGAATGGGCACTCCGGCAAGATCAACACAGACACTTGCTGTGACATGCAGCCTAGTGAGGTATTGGTGCAGACTGCTAAAAAAGCTGTCATGGAGTACAATTCAGAACATTAGAGTGACACTTTGTGTTTTTGTCAAACATTGGAGCTTTGTATTCATTCTGAAGGTTTATTGTTATTAATATTGAATAAAAAGTAACTGGGATATATCATTGTTAATTATCATTCAACTTTTAGGTAAATTATTTTAATTTGCATCTTATACAGATTTTATAAGGGAAATATGGATTTTGGAGGTTGTTTATACAGGTTTGATTGACCAAAGGTTGACATGTATGACAACACATCATCCCCATGCTCGTCTTCGTTTCGGGACTGGCTGATGCTCCATCTCATCTTCTTCTTCAAAGTCACTGTCAGACTCTGAATTTTCAGACATGTGATCCTCACGTTCTGAAACGTCTTCCTCTACATCATCATCAAAAGCTTCTCTCTCTTCCAAAATCATTTGCAAGTCCATCTGAGCAGAGAATCTTTTGGCCATCTCGATCAGTTGTGATAAGGAGCCACATTGGAAAAGCTATATTTGTTGTGTCCCGCACCCAATTTATGGGAACTTCTGTCTTGGTTCCCGCAAGACAGAGGGTAAAATGTGTAGGAATGTGAGAGCAGACAGGCGTCGGTGCTTGAACGGCAGGGGCAGAAACACAAAACTCACACACACACACACACACACTAACAGCAGGCCCAGACAGGAGGAGGACAGAATGAAGGTACACACTTTTATTAGCCCCGGGTCCAGTGGACCCGAACATCCTGTATGTAATATAAATGTGTAGGGTGGGTGTACAGTGTGTGCTCATCGAAAATGTGTTCTAATATATGTTCTTCACAGAAAATGAGCCAAGGCCAATGAGTCTGAGTTTGAAAAAAGAATTAATCGTATCATTGTTCCTTTGATAAAAAATGAAAGCAGGTCCCACAGACCCAAACACCATACTAACACCATCCAAACTATGATAAAACTGTTATCTTTATTAAGAATTCTTAATTAAGTCAATTTTCAATTCCTCATTCTGCCAACATAGATTTCTCTTTTTGCTGAACAGTGGCATTCACAGTAGTGCAAAAAGGCAATTGAGGTTATCAGACTTTTTTGGGGGGCTTTTTTCACCTTTATTTGGATAGGACAGTGTAGAGACAGGAAATGAGCGGGAGAGAGGGACGGGGAGGGATCGGGAAACGACCTCGGGTCGGAATCAAACCCAGGTCCCCGGGTTTATGGTATGGCGCCTTATCCACCTGAGCCACGACGCCATACCCACGATGTGGGTTTTAAAAACTTTATTTCAATATTGAAGTTTTGTAATTGTGTAGAACAATGAAAAAAGGCATGTATAGTTTAATGATAAATTGTCGTGGCTCAGGTGGATAAGGCGCCATACCATAAATCCGGGGACCCGGGTTCGGTTCCGACCTGCGGTCATTTCCCGATCCCTCCCCGTCTCTCTCCCGCTCATTTCCTGTCTCTATGCTGTCCTATCCAAATAGAGGTGAAAAAAAGCCCCAAAAAAATCTAAAAAAAAAAATTGTGATAACCTCAATTGCCTTTTTGCACTACTGTGAATGCCACTGTTCAGCAAAAAGAGAAATCTATGTTGGCAGAATGAGGAATTGAAAATTGACTTAATTAAGAATTCTTAATAAAGATAACAGTTTTATCATAGTTTGGATTATCATGGGCACATCGTTGGCAAAACATAAAATTCTTAATGCAGACTGTTGCCTTGAAATTTCAAGTATTCTCAACTATTTTTTTTTACAGTGTATAGAGATCTTGCAGTCACGTGACCGGAATGTAAACAGCTGCCATCTTGTCGGTAAAAAACACGGCTGAATACTGCTGCACTCGTATACAAAATGGATCAATTTCAACCGACGGACTACACAGCTCATTTTTCTAATGAACAGATAATTAGATATATGTCTAAAATAAACGACCTACAGATTAGTGACCCTTATCGATTACCGGACGTAGTTTTCACGACCGTGTCTGTGGATGTTGAACTGCCAGAGGTGGAATACCCAGACGTGTATAATTACCTCATTAACTTTCCCTCGCTGTTCAGTGGTGAAGCACTGTGTGCTTATAAATCTCTGGACAGTTATCTTTACAGAAATTCAGGATTTGTCAGCCGCTCTCAGATGTGGCATCTTGTAAACAAGAAAATAACAATCCTCATTGGACGGGTAAGTCACTTAAGTATTACTAGTACTGATACTAGATATATCAGTAGTATCTAGTATAGCACTGACCAGCCGATTATAGAATAGAATAGAATAGAATAGAATAGAATAGAATAGGGTAATTCCAGCTGTAATTCCAAATCATCCGTCTTGTTTACCATGGATCTGGCGTTGGAGAGGTAGAGGCTTGGCAGTGGAGATTTGAGTGGCTGTTTTCTGAGCTTAGTCAACAGGCCGGCTCTGCCTGCAGCCTCGCTTTTGCTTCCTCTCCCGACGCTGCCTCCTTCACCTGCCAGACCCGATAACAATCCACGGAGACCCCGCTGGTCTCGCTATCTCATCCGGAATGTTGTGCATGCGATGGAAATCGCTACAAACCGTCATTTTCTGCTGGAAACCAATGTCCAGTAAGTCCATACGGTTGTAGTGGATATTGAAGTCCGGTACAGACAAACAACACGCAAAAATACACACAAAAAACATAAAAAATGTGCACAGGTAGGGAGAGCTTGTAGCCGCAGCCGTTGTAGTAGAATTATATATAGTAGGGTTTTCCAGAAGAAAAGGTAGAAGTAGAAGCAGAAGTAGAACCAGAAGTAGAAGTAGAAGGCGGAAATAGCGTTTGACTGACAAGATGGCGTCTGTTACAATCTGGATCGGCTGTGACGTCACATGCAAGATCTCTATTCTTGGTTGCAGGAGTGGAAACCAATGTGGTCTTCTGCTGTTGCATGCTGAGATGCTTTTCTGCTCACCACGGTTGTAAAGAGTTGCTATGAGTTACTGTATCCTTCCTGGCAGCTCGGCCCAATCTGGCCATTTTTCCTCTGACCTCTCTGATCAACAAGGCGTTTGTTTCCACCCGCAGAACTGTCGCTCATTCAGTGTTTTTTGTTTCTCGCACCATTCTGTGTAAACTCTAGAGACTGTTGTGTGTGAAAACCCCAGGAGATCAGCCGTTTCTGAAATACTCAAACCAGTCCATCTGGCTCAAACCAACACCCATGCCACAGTGAAAGAAAGCCACACTTTGAGATCACAATTTTTCCCGTTCTGATGTTTGAAGTGAACATTAACTGAAGCTCTTGATTTGTATCTGCAGGATTTTATGCATTGTGCTGCTGTCAAGGGATCGGCTGATTAGAGAACTGCATCAAACAGCAGGTGGATGGATGTTCCTAATAAAGTGGCTGACGAGTGTATGTATATTCTGTCACAGAACTTCCACCATATTTGACAGTTGGGATCAGGTTCTGCTCATTATAGCCATCCTTCTTTTTACATCGAACCCACCTTGAGTGTTTATTGCCAAAAAGCTCCATTTTTGTTCCATCAGACCAGAGAACACAAAGTTGTCGTAGTGTTTCACAAACTTCAGGTGCTTAAGTTTGTGATTGCTCACCCACACTAAACATTCGGCGCACATCACCCCATTCCTCCAGAACCTCCCTGTTCTAGATCACATTCCATATACAATTATTCTGTTCACATTTTAAAGCACTCCATGGCCACGCTCCTCAATATCTAATGGAATTACAGTTCTTCAACCCTACTCTACCATTCACAGTCTCAGATCTTCATCTTCTGATCTGTTGTCCATCTCGAAATTTAAACTATCCACCATGGGTTCCAGGGCATTTAGGGTTGCAGCCCCAAGCTGTGGAATTCTCTCCCTCAGAGTCTTCAGGATTGAACATCGCTTCCCAAATCTCATCTCATCTCTTATTATCTCTAGCCGCTTTATCCTGTTCTACAGGGTCGCAGGCAAGCTGGAGCCTATCCCAGCTGACTACGGGCGAAAGGCGGGGTACACCCTGGACAAGTCGCCAGGTCATCACAGGGCTGACACATACAGTGGGACAAAAAAGTATTTAGTCAGTCACCAATTGTGCAAGTTCTCCCACTTAAAAAGATGAGAGAGGCCTGTAATTTTCATCATAGGTACACTTCAACTATGAGAGACAGAATGAGAAAAAAAAATCCAGAAAATCACATTGGCTGATTTTTAAATAATTTATTTGCAAATTATGGTGGAAAATAAGTATTTGGTCAATAACAAAAGTTCATCTCAATACTTTGTTATATACCCTTTGTTGGCAATGACAAAGGTCAAACGTTTTCTGTCAGTCTTCACAAGGTTTTCACACACTGTTGCTGGTATTTTGGCCCATTCCTCCATGCAGATCTCCTCTAGAGCAGTGATGTTTTGGGGCTGTCGCTGGGCAACACGGACTTTCAACTCCCTCCAAAGATTTTCTATGGGGTTGAGATCTGGAGACTGGCTAGGCCACTCCAGGACCTTGAAATGCTTCTTACGAAGCCACTCCTTCGTTGCTCGGGAGGTGTGTTTGGGATCATTGTCATGCTGAAAGACCCAGCCACGTTTCATCTTCAATGCCCTTGCTGATGGAAAGAGGTTTTCACTCAAAATCTCACGATACATGGCCCCATTCATTTTTTACTTTACACGGATCAGTCGTCCTGGTCCCTTTGCAGAAAAACAGCCCCAAAGTATGATGTTTCCACCCCCATGGTTCACAGTAGGTATGGTGTTCTTTGGATGCAACTCAGCATTCTTTCTCCTCCAAACACAACAAGTTGAATTTTTACCAAAAAGTTCTATTTTGGTTTCATCTGACCATATGACATTCTCCCAATCCTCTTCTGGATCATCCAAATGCTCTCTAGCAAACTTCAGACGGGCCTGGACATGTACTGGCTTAAGCAGGGGGACACATCTGGCACTGCAGGATTTGAGTCCCTGGCGGCGTAGTGTGTTACTGATGGTAGCCTCTGTTACTTTGGTCCCAGCTCTCTGCAGGTCATTCACTAGGTCCCCCCATGTGGTTCTGGGATTTTTGCTCACCATTCTTGTGATCATTTTGACCCCACGGGGTGAGATCTTGCGTGGAGCCCCAGATCGAGGGAGATTATCAGTGGTCTTGTATGTCTTCCATTTTCTAATAATTGCTCCCACAGTTGATTTCTTCACACCAAGCTGCTTACCTATTGCAGATTCAGTCTTCCCAGCCTGGTGCAGGTCTACAATTTTGTTTCTGGTGTCCTTTGACAGCTCTTTGGTCTTGGCCATAGTGGAGTTTGGAGTGTGACTGTTTGAGGTTGTGGACAGGTGTCTTTTATACTAATAACGAGTTCAAACAGGTGCCATTAATACAGGTAACGAGTGGAGGACAGAGGAGCATCTTAAAGAAGAAGTTACAGGTCTGTGAGAGCCAGAAATCTTGCTTGTTTGTAGGTGACCAAATACTTATTTTACCGAGGAATTTACCAATTAATTCATTAAAAATCCTACAGTGTGATTTCCTGGATTCTTTCCCCCCATTCTGTCTCTCATAGTTGAAGTGCACCTATGATGAAAAGTACAGGCCTCTCTCATCTTTTTAAGTGGGAGAACTTGCACAATTGGTGGCTGACTAAATACTTTTTTGCCACACTGTAGACACAGACAACCATTCACACTCATATTCACACCTACGGTCAATTTAGAGTCACCAGTTAACCTAACCTGCATGTCTTTGGACTGTGGGGGAAACCGGAGCACCCGGAGGAAACCCACGCGGACACGGGGAGAACATGCAAACTCCGCACAGAAAGGCCCTCGCCGGCCACGGGGCTCGAACCCGGACCTTCTTGCTGTGAGGTGACAGCGCTAACCACTACACCACCGTGCTGCCCTACCGTATAACATAATAGCGATAAATAAATGGTTTTCAGTGTGAGTGTGACTGGTAGTGTTGTAGTATTTGAGACCGGTCTCAAGATCACTTTTTGAAGGTCTCAGTCTCGTCTTGGAATCTACTGCATTTTTATTTTGTCTTGTCTCGGTCTCAGACATAGACGACTCTGGATTTTATTTCAAGACCGATCAGGACCACGACTGTGGGGATTTCACTAAATTGCCTGTGCATTGTCTGATTTATTTGTTCACATCGTTACTGTGATTGGATGTCAAGTCAAGTCAGTTTGGATTAAATTAGATAAAACTTTATTGATCCCTTTGGGAGGGTTTCCTCAGGGAAATTAAGAATATAGCGCTATATTGTATATTGTATAGCAATCGAGCGGTATATTGTATCGCGCTTTTAACAATAGACATTGTCCCAAAGCAGCTTTACAGAATCTGAATGACCCAAGACATGAGCCAATTTTATCCCTAATCTATCCCCAATGAGCAAGCCCATGGCGACGGTGGCAAGGAAAAACTCCCCCAGACGACACGAGGAAGAAACCTCGAGAGGAACCAGACCCAAAAAGGAACCCATCCTCACCCGGACAACAACAGACAACATGACTATAACATTAACAGTTTTAACATGAAGACAGTTTCGTTGATGTTATAAACTCTTCATTGATGGAAACTTGAGTGCAAAACTGTTCATGACAACTGCAGTCCCAAAGTTAGCAAGTCAACTGTAGTCCTCAGCCACAAAAGCATTACTGTAAGAGTCCAGAGCGTCTTCCAAGTGTGACTTTCAACTGTCCACATGGGGTCGTCCTCCACAGGAGCGATGTGATGAGACTCCAGCCAGATGTAGGGCACCAGGATGGATCAGGCAGGTCCGAGCAGCAGAAGAGGTCAGTGTCTCGATCTCAGGATTGACATGTAACTCAGAGGGACAGATTTTTTTTGGGGGGGGGGGGGGGGGGGGGTATACCCAATGTCACCTGAATACGTAGGAACAGTATACATTTTGCGCTGAGAGTAAGCAGGGCCTCCGGCAAAACTAACTATGACAGCATAACTAAAAGGGGAAGCCAGAAGGTAACACAGGCATGAGGGAGCCCCAGGACATAAAGCAGCAGCCACTACACCGTCAACAAACTTGAGTGAGCAAGCGAGTGGGGACTGACATCCCAGTTTACCAAAACACTATGTCTGAGGACCCTCCAGATCTACACCTCATCTCATCTCATCTCATCTCATCTCATTATCTGTAGCCGCTTTATCCTGTTCTACAGGGTCGCAGGCAAGCTGGAGCCTATCCCAGCTGACTACGGGCGAAAGGCGGGGTACACCCTGGACAAGTCGCCAGGTCATCACAGGGCTGACACATAGACACAGACAACCATTCACACTCACATTCACACCTACAGTCAATTTAGAGTCACCAGTTAACCTAACCTGCATGTCTTTGGACTGTGGGGGAAACCGGAGCACCCGGAGGAAACCCACGCAGACATGGGGAGAACATGCAAACTCCGCACAGAAAGGCCCTCGCCGGCCCCGGGGCTCGAACCCGGACCTTCTTGCTGTGAGACGACAGTGCTAACCACCACACCACCGTGCCACCCCAGATCTACACCTTTACCTCATAAACACTATTAACAAAAGGCTTGACTAAACAGATATGTTTTCAGCCTAGACTTAAATGCTGAGATGTAAAATTTCCTGCTTCAAATGCGACCAATAAGGTGACTCATTACTAATTTGAAATCTTCATTACTGTAAACAGCTGTCACCCCTCCCCCACCCCTTCACACACACTGGTCTGGTCTTGGTCTTGACTTGGTTTTGCCCTGCCTTGGTCTTGATCTTGACTTGATCGCAACCCCTCAAAGTCAAGTCAAGTTTATTTGTGTAGCACTTTTAACAACAGACATTGTTGCAAAGCAGCTTTACAGAAAATTATACACTTGAAACATGAGCTAATTTTATCCCTAACTTACCAAAGTCTTGTCTCAAGGCAAGTCTTGGTCTTCTCTTGGTCTTGGTCACGACTTGGTCTCAGTTTAGGTGGTCTTGACTACAACACTAGTGATTGGGGTATAAAATACATGACTATACACCCAGGGCCTCGCCACATACAGATCTCACCTCATCTCATCTCATTATCTCTAGCCACTTTATCCTGTTCTACAGGGTTGCAGGCAAGCTGGAGCCTATCCCAGCTGACTACGGGCAAAAGGCGGGGTACACCCTGGACAAGTCGCCAGGTCATCACAGGGCTGACACATAGACACAGACAACCATTCACACTCACATTCACACCTACGGTCAATTTAGAGTCACCAGTTAACCTAACCTGCATGTCTTTGGACTGTGGGGGAAACCGGAGCACCCGGAGGAAACCCACGCGGACAGAACATGCAAACTCCGCACAGAAAGGTCCTCACCAGCCATGGGGCTCGAACCCGGACCTTCTTGCTGTGAGGCGACAGCACTAACCACTACACCACCATGCCGCCCCCACATACATACAGATACTTTTTGAAAATGTCATGTTTCATTTCCCTCATTAAAAAACAAAATGCCGTCCACATGAAGTATGAACATATATCTGACAAATATCTCTGTCTAAATATATAAAGTGCACACAAAAACACAAAATGAGCACACAAACATTTTGAAAATGCTCCCATGAGCACACCAGCACAGTGATGGCATGTCATAAAGTGCTATGTCCGACCCCTCGAGTCTAACATTAACAGCATGCATATTGAACAGTAGAGAAGGAAAAAGAAGGAAAATAATGAAAAAAATAAGCAAAAAAAAGACAAGGACAAGGATTCATACTGTATGTGTGCACTGTAAATGAAAATGAGTTGGAACGACTGCTTACGGTTACACTTGAATACAAAATCTTCAAAACTCTCAGCCTCTGTATGAGGGTGTGTTAATAAAACAAAGTGAATTTAACTTGCAGATATGCTATGAAAAAAAGAAAACACAGACCACCAAGTAATAACATGATCATCACGGGCAAGAGCAGGTTGATAAATGTTTCCAAAAAAAGTAATTTTTTTTGCACTTTTTAGGTCAATACTCCTGTGGTCAGAAACCAACTCTGATGAAGACTAGAGAATGATTAATACAACTTGTGCAAGAAATTAATTGCTAGAATTTCTAGCAAGGTTTGATAATATGATATGAGAGTCTAATAAAGTGGCCAGTACGTGCACGTTCTTTAAACACTCAAAAACTGGTGTTTTAGCCACATTCGGACATGTTTTGATTGCTTATACTTTTCTGAAGGTTTTATCCCATCCATTTTTCAGGAAGAAAGTTACTACATTGGGAATAAATCAGGTTTGTAGTACTCGATTCCAGGACTCAGACTCGTGCCCTAATTTTAAGGACTCACGACTTGACTTGGACTTGAGCACTGATGACTTGGACTTGGACTCAGGCTCGGACTCATGCATTAACTGCATTCAGACTCTTTTCCTTATTTTTTGTAACGTGCCATAATAATTTGGCATAAGATATTTATATTTATATCTACATTAATTTTTATACTAATTTTGTGCAAGAGAATGCACATTCACCCGTTCATACGCCATGTTCAGGAACAAACTAACGTTAATGGCACTAAAATGCCTGGACAGAACGTTCCTAGGATTGTCCACTTTGCTTAAACAGACTTCTCGTGCAGTGGGAAAAAATGCACTGCTATGTGTTCCATATGTAGAAGAACTATCGAGGAGACGACGGGGACAACCTCAAACTTCAATCGTCATTTGGCAAGACTCCACCCAGAGAAGGAAGTGACATGCTATGTTCATTGCTGTGTTGATAGTGGGCGGTGCTTGCTTGCTGAGCGAAGAACTAGCTAGTGTTAATCCTCTCTCATGTTATTTGCCCTGTTGATAGTGGGCGGGGCTTGCTGAGCAATGAACAAGCTTTTTATCTGTAGTCTATTAACTAAAATGGGGCAGTTGAGCAGGAAGGTTAGTCCAACACAGTAGCAGAGACGCTTTTGGATAAAGGCAGCAACAGCCACCGTGGGCGGCATGGTGGTGTAGTGATTAGTGCTGTCGCCTCACAGCAAGAAGGTCCGGGTTCAAGCCCCGTGGCCGGCGAGGGCCTTTCTGTGTGGAGTTTGCATGTTCTCCGCGTGGGTTTCCTCCGGGTGCTCCGGTTTCCCCCACAGCCCAAAGACATGCAGGTTAGGGTAACTGGTGGCTCTAAATTGACTGTAGGTGTGAATGTGAGTGTGAATGGTTGTCTGTGTCTATGTGTCAGCCCTGTGATGACCTGGCGACTTGTCCAGGGTGTACCCTGCCTTTCGCCCATAGTCAGCTGGGATAGGCTCCAGCTTGCCTGCAACCCTGTAGAACAGGATAAAGCGGCTACAGATAATGAGATGAGATGAGAACAGCCACCGTCAAATGGTGCAGATGGAGTCTTGTTCTCGGACTCGACTCGGATCAATAGTGGACTCGAATCAAAATTTTCTTTCATGACTTGGACTTGAACACTGGGGGCTTGAGACTGGACTTGGACTCGAGGTTTAGTGACACTAATAAGTAAGTTATTCCCTCGAAGAAACTTTCAGATTTAGAACACAATTTACAAATATATATTTGACTGCATACATATATTTTGCTATCACAACAACTGCCCCTTGACTTTCAACAGTCAGTTTTGTGTTAACGTATTTTGTTATTTTCTCAGTACAGAAAGTTGAAAGTTTTGTCTCTATCTAACAATCGCACAAAAGCTACAAATGGGATATCGAGAGATTAGGTTCAAAAGTTCTGGAGTATTCCTGTAATAGTTCTTGGGACTTTATGAAGCATTGTTAAGCATCATATACTGTACACTACCGTTCAAAAGTTTGGGGTCACCCAGACAATTTTGTGTTTTCCATGAAAAGTCACACTTTTATTTACCACCATAAGTTGTAAAATGAATAGAAAATATAGTCAAGACGTTTTTCTGGCCGTTTTGAGCATTTAATCGACCCCACAAATGTGATGCTCCACAAACTCAATCTGCTCAAAGGAAGGTCAGTTTTATAGCTTCTCTAAAGAGCTCAACTGTTTTCAGCTGTGCTAACATGATTGTACAAGGGTTTTCTAATCATCCATTAGCCTTCTGAGGCAATGAGCAAACACATTGTACCATTAGAACACTGGAGTGAGAGTTGCTGGAAATGGGCCTCTATACACCTATGGAGATATTGCACCAAAAACCACACATTTGCAGCTAGAATAGTCATTTACCACATTAGCAATGTATAGAGTGGATTTCTGATTAGTTTAAAGTGATCTTCATTGAAAAGAACAGTGCTTTTCTTTCAAAAATAAGGACATTTCAAAGTGACCCCAAACTTTTGAATGGTAGTGTAGCTTTAGAATGTAGCCTGAAAACAGAGATGATGACTGAAAAGGCCTGCAATTCCCCCCAAAATATCTTTTTGACTGAATTTCAGAAGAAAGGACTGAGCTATAATGAGCGATGAATAGCTCAATCTCTGTGCAATGTAAAATCAACCTGACCTCTGACATTTCTACCAGAATGCCACTGTCCTTCTTTCTCTAAACAAAAAATAAATATCTCTGATGTCATGCGTGCTGCTGATCCGAGTTCAGCTTCCTTCTTCCAAAACTGCAAGCTTTATATGATTACAGAAACGGCAGCAAAATTGGCCTCATATCAGCATAAAAGAGCAATCTCCTCTGCTTCCCCTCCCTTCACCCCACACGCAGAAGGCTGAATCAGCTGCTACAGCGCAATAACAGCAGAGTTTTGCTATAAGTGTAACCGTCAGCTGTTTTTGACAAGTCATAACACCTTCATATTATAGGCGGCTGCCAAACACAGGTGATTATGTGACCTAAGGCTTGGTGAGAAGGAAAAGCGCTTGAGTTCTAGTGTCTCAGCTTGACTGACTACTGTATCATCTGCTGCTTGTTTCTGAAGCTGCTATAAGTTGCAGATGCAATTTGATTTCATCCTCAGCAGTGAAGATGGTTTAGTTTTGTGCAGTTTAATGGACCACCTCCTAACTTAAACATTACATTAATGGTATTTAGCAGACACTCTTATCCAGAGTGACGTACAACATACCCAGACCAGCCTGGGGAGCAGTTGGGGGTTAGGTGCCTTGTTCAAGGGCACTTCAGCCATTCCTGCTGGTGCAGGAAATCGAACCAACAACCTTATGGTCCTAAAGCTGCTTCTATAACCATTAGAGCATAGCTTCCCCCATATAAGTAGAAACCTCATTTGGTATACATACATACACACACACACACATACATACATATATATATATATATATATATATATATATATATATATATAATTTTTTTTTTTTTCTTTTGGCTGCTCCCGAATTAGGGGTCACCACAGCGGATCTTTCGCGTCCATTGCTCCCTGTCTTCCGCATCCTTTGCTGCCACACCCGCCACTTTCATGTCCTCTCTCACCACATCCATGTATCTCCTCTTTGGCCTTCCTCGTTTTCGTTTGCCTGGCAGCTCCATCCTCAACATTCTCCTTCCAACATGCTCTGGATCTCTTCTCAGGATGTATCCATACCATCTCAGTCTCATTTCTCTTAGCTTATATATATAATAAATTAAATGTATTGTATACAACCCATTTGGTAACCTTAGCCTTCCTAGTTTAAATGTATATAATATATACATTTAAACTAGGAAGGCTAAGGTTACCAGATGGGTTGTATACAATACATTTAATTTATTATATATATATAAGCTAAGAGAGAAAAACCTATGAATGAGTAGTAGGGGTGCACAAACTTTTGACTTGTACTATAGTACAAGTCAAAAGTTTGTGCACCCCTACTACTCATTCATAGGTTTTTTTCTGAATTTTGACTACAACCCCGATTCCAAAAAAGTTGGGACAAAGTACAAATTGTAAATAAAAATGGAATGCAATAATTTACAAACTTCAAAAAGTGATATTGTATTCACAGTAGAACATAGACAACATATTGAATGTCAAAAGTGAGACATTTTGAAATTTCATGCCAAATATTGGCTCATTTGAAATTTCATGACAGCAACACATCTCAAAAAAGTTGGGACAGGGGCAATAAGAGGCTGGAAAAGTTAAAGGTACAAAAAAGGAACAGCTGGAGGAACAAATTGCAACTCATTAGGTCAATTGGCAATAGGTCATTAACATGACTGGGTATAAAAAGAGCATCTTGGAGTGGCAGCAGCTCTCAGAAGTAAAGATGGGAAGAGGATCACCAATCCCCCTAATTCTGCGCCGACAAATAGTGGAGCAATATCAGAAAGGAGTTCGACAGTGTAAAATTGCAAAGAGTTTGAACATATCATCATCTACAGTGCATAATATCATCAAAAGATTCAGAGAATCTGGAAGAATCTCTGTGCGTAAGGGTCAAGGCCGGAAAACCATACTGGGTGCCCGTGATCTTCGGGCCCTTAGACGGCACTGCATCACATACAGGCATGCTTCTGTATTGGAAATCACAAAATGGGCTCAGGAATATTTCCAGAGAACATTATCTGTGAACACAATTCACCATGCCATCCGCCGCTGCAAGCTAAAACTCTATAGTTCAAAGAAGAAGCCGTATCTAAACATGATCCAGAAGCGCAGACGTCTTCTCTGGGCCAAGGCTCATTTAAAATGGACTGTGGCAAAGTGGAAAACTGTTCTGTGGTCAGACGAATCAAAATTTGAAGTTCTTTATGGAAATCAGGGACGCCGTGTCATTCGGACTAAAAAGGAGAAGGACAACCCAAGTTGTTATCAGCGCTCAGTTCAGAAGCCTGCATCTCTGATGGTATGGGGTTCCATTAGTGCGTGTGGCATGGGCAGCTTACAGATCTGGAAAGACACCATCAATGCTGAAAGGTATATCCAGGTTCTAGAGCAACATATGCTCCCGTCCAGACGATGTCTCTTTCAGGGAAGACCTTGCATTTTCCAACATCACAATGCCAAACCACATACTGCATCAATTACAGCATCATGGCTGTGTAGAAGAAGGGTCCGGGTACTGAACTGGCCAGCCTGCAGTCCAGATCTTTCACCCATAGAAAACATTTGGCGCATCATAAAACGGAAGATACGACAAAAAAGACCTAAGACAGTTGAGCAACTAGAATCCTACATTAGACAAGAATGGGTTAACATTCCTATCCCTAAACTTGAGCAACTTGTCTCCTCAGTCCCCAGACGTTTACAGACTGTTGTAAAGAGAAAAGGGGATGTCTCACAGTGGTAAACATGGCCTTGTCCCAACTTTTTTGAGATGTGTTGTTGTCATGAAATTTTAAAATCACCTAACTTTTCTCTTTAAATGATACATTTTCTCAGTTTAAACATTTGATATGTCATCTATGTTCTATTCTGTATAAAATATGGAATTTTGAAACTTCCACATCATTGCATTCCGTTTTTATTTACAATTTGTACTTTGTCCCAACTTTTCTGGAATCGGGGTTGTATTTTATACATTGTAGAACAATCTTGAAGACATCAAAACCATGAAATAACATATGGAACATTACGTGGCAAACAAAAAAGTGTTACAAAACAAATTGTTTCATATTTTAGATTCTTCAAAGTAGCCAGTGTTTACCTTGATGATGCTTTGGACACTATTGGCATTATTTTACCCAGCTTCATGAGGTAGTCACCTGGAACGCTTTTCAATTAACAGGTATGTCTTTCAAAAATTAATTAGTGGATGAGTTTCTTGCCGCCTTAATGCGTTCAAGATCAAACAGCAAATAGTAAATGATAAAAATACAATAAATAGCCCTATTCAACACCACAACTGGAGTAATCCAATCCATATTACATCAAGAACCGCTCAACTAAGTAAAGAGAAACGGCATCCATCATTACCTTAAGACATGAAGTGACTTTTATTGAATATAAATAAAAAAAATAAACTTATGAATTAGAAGGTGCGTCCAAACTTTTGACTGGTACTGTATTGAAACTTAGGATGGTTAGACAGCCAAGCAGCATGGTGGTGTAGTGGTTAGCACTGTTGCCTCAAAGCAAGACGGTTCCAGGTTTGAACCTTGTAGCTGACTTTGTGTGGAATTTGCATGTTTTCTCCAGGTGCTCTGGTTTCCCCCACAGTTCAAAGACATGATTTTTAGGTAAAACTACCCAGCTACTGGATAGGGTGCCACTGAGTCTAATGGCCAAAAATTTTTTTCAATGTTTTCCAGGTCCCACCCTCTCATTTTGTTCCTTTTATGAAGCATAGTAATTACTCCAAGTTTCATACAAATATATGCACATTTTTTGGTAGCTCAATGGGCTGAAATGTTTTCATAGAGTAACTATTCAGTACTATAGCTGTTGCATGCGTGTATTAACACTCTTATTCAACACATTTGTGATAAAGGTCTACCTAAAAGCCTGGTTCACATGCGCATGTGCATCATCTGCTCCGCAGAATGATTTGCAGCTGCTGCGTGAGCTGGAGAGCTACAAGAAACAACATGAAGCTGTTGCTAAAGCTGCAATAAAATCATTCTCTGGACACTTGTGGTACTTAAGTGAAATCCTGGTCGGTTTAGCATTCTTTGACTCTGCAGTGTCAGCTGAGGTGAAGTCAGCCATGGTGAAAGCCCTTGACAAGAAAACAACATATCATCCTCGACGCATTGCCTTCAACCCCACGGTACCTCAGAAGCAGTTGTTTGACTTTGTATCACAACACACCAAGCAGCTTTTCACAGCCTTTAACATCTCATCTCATTATCTCTAGCCGCTTTATCCTTCTACAGGGTCGCAGGCAAGCTGGAGCCTATCCCAGCTGACTACGGGCGAAAGGCGGGGTACACCCTGGACAAGTCGCCAGGTCATCACAGGGCTGACACATAGACACAGACAACCATTCACACTCACATTCACACCTACGGTCAATTTAGAGTCACCAGTTAACCTAACCTGCATGTCTTTGGACTGTGGGGGAAACCGGAGCACCTGGAGGAAACCCACGCGGGCATGGGGAGAACATGCAAACTCCGCACAGAAAGGCCCTCGCCGGCCCCGGGGCTCGAACCCAGGACCTTCTTGCTGTGAGGCGACAGCGCTAACCACTACACCACCGTGCCGCCCCAGCCTTTAACGTACCACAGAAATTCCTCATGAACAGTTCAGATACATGGAGCAGTGACAATGATTACATTGTTGGCCAACAGAAAGTGAGAAGTCTGAAAGTCGTCAATGATGCAGCTGAGTGAGGGGTGGCCTTGATTCAGGCATTCAATGGAGTCCTGACCAATCAAGAAGAACAAAAACAGTTCTTGTTGCAAGTCGTGGAGAAACGCCGCCATGACTTTCCAAACAGTAACAAATCCACCTTGACTGCACTCACTGCAGCTGCTGTTGACAACTAAATTGCGGACAACTAATTTACATTGTGACATTTTGGTCACTGTTTGTGTTGATCTGTTTGTGTTCAAAAATCATTTGTTGACTTTTGAAGTAACTGCTGGTAACTGTTTGATTTTCATGATTTCTGCAGTATTCTGGGTTTTTATGTTAAATTTAACATTATATGATTATATCAGGCGGCACGGTGGTGTAGTGGTTAGCGCTGTCACCTCCCAGCAAGAAGGTCCTGGGTTCGAGCCCTGGGGCCGGCGAGGGCCTTTCTGTGCGGAGTTTGCATGTTCTCCCCGTGTCTGCGTGGGTTTCCTCTGGGTGCTCCGGTTTCCCCCACAGTCCAAAGACATGCAGGTTAGGGTGGTGTTTACATTAGAGCGGATCATCAGATTAACATTTTTAAAACGATTCGCGTGCACACAGCAACGCCAATACACGGATACACTCGGCTCTGCAGGCATCCTGCGCTCCAAATCACTCCGTCCTGAACAGCGAGTGCCCTCTGGAGGGTGCACACTCCGGCCCTGCGCAGCTCACAGAGCGCACGAGTGAAGCGCACAAGCAGTGATTCGGGACAAATAGCAGGAAGTGAAATTCCGCACCGTTTTTCAGCAGTCGCGTCACATGACCAACGTGGCATGACCAACGCCAGCGAATCAGGAAGGTGGATGTCACAGTGACGTTGTCCAATGACGACGTCAGCTAGAGCTCAGCACAGCGTATCCTCGTTCCTCAATGTTTACACAGCACCGGATCAGATACGTAATGGATTGAATACGTGGGCCCTGGCGGATTCAAGTTGTTCCGCCTGTGGAGTCGTTTCCCGGCATTTTAATGTGAACGGACAGTGCATCCGCGACGAAAACGAGACGGATACGGTCTAATGTAAACACCACCTAGGTTAACTGGTGACTCTAAATTGACCGTAGGTGTGAATATGAATGGTTGTCTGTGTCTATGTGTCAGCCCTGTGATGACCTGGCGACTTGCCCAGGGTGTACCCCGCCTCTCGCCCGTAGTCAGCTGGGATAGGCTCCAGCTTGCCTGCGACCCTGTAGAACAGGATAAAGTGGCTAGAGATAATGAGATGAGAGATGAAATGATTATATCAGAATTTTTTCGGAAAATTATAAAAATATTGTATAACTTTGGAACTGTTGAGCTACCAGTAAATATTATTATAATACATCCACACTTTGTCACATTTTTTCTTTTCACATTATGAACACATTTAAGGGGTGGGACAATGAAAATTAGAAACTTCATTTTTGAGTGGCACCCTACTACTGGAGTTGTACAAGCCAGTGCATACTTAGTGCCAGTCCCAAGCCTGGATAGATCGGGGAGGGTTGTATCAGGAAGCGCGTCCGGTGTAAAACCTACACCAAATCAAATATGTGGAACAGATCTGATGTGGGGCGGCACGGTGGTGTAGTGGTTAGCGCTGTCGCCTCACAGCAAGAAGGTCCGGGTTCGAGCCCCGTGGCCGGCGAGGGCCTTTCTGTGTGGAGTTTGCATGTTCTCCCCGTGTCCGCGTGGGTTTCCTCCGGGTGCTCCGGTTTCCCCCACAGTCCAAAGACATGCAGGTTAGGTTAACTGGTGACTCTAAATTGACCGTAGGTGTGAATGTGAGTGTGAATGGTTGTCTGTGTCTATGTGTCAGCCCTGTGATGACCTGGCGACTTGTCCAGGGTGTACCCCGCCTTTCACCCGTAGTCAGCTGGGATAGGCTCCAGCTTGCCTGCGACCCTGTAGAACAGGATAAAGCGGCTACAGATAATGAGATGAGATCTGATGTGGTGACCCCTAACAGGAGCAGCTGAAAGAAGAAGAAGAAGATGGTTAGAAAGCCAAGAACATGAGTCTGAGGCTACAGTGGGTACAGGCTCAATGACACCGGACAGCGAAAGATTGGAAAAAATATTGTCTGGTCTTTTTTTTTTCCCTCTCCAATCTTAACCTGTCCAGTTTCAGTCAGTCTCAGATTCCTGTTCTTATCCGACAGGTTTTCTGCTCTTGTAGCCCATTCACCTCAATGTTTGATGCTGCTTTTCTGCTCACCATTTTTGTAAAGAATGGTTATTTGTATTACTCTGGACTTCCTGTCAGCTTGAAGCACTACTACTCATTCATTTTCCTCAGACTTCCCTCTTCCCACAGAACTTCTCCTCACTGGGTGTTTTTTTTTTTTGTTTGCACCATCTTGTATAAACTCTAAAGATTGGTGTAACCGAAACTTCCAGGAGTTCAAAGTCCTTCCCATGCCATGTGGCGGCGCCGATCTCCGTTCCTGTAGCCCTCAGCCTCTTGCCTATTACATAGCTAGGGTTACAGTAGGGGGCTAGTCCTCTGGTAACCACAAGAGTTTGACTTCCCACTCACATCTGTATTGCAGTGTGCCTTGCTAGACTGCAGTAGGTAGCATTTTTATGATGGTCTTTGGTATGACCTGACCATGAGTAGAACTCGCAATCTCCTGATCAAGAGGCGGACACGCTAACCACTAGGCCAACTCACAGTTTTCCAGGAGTTCAGCCGTTTCTAAAAGAAGTGATCTGGGACCAACAACCATGCCAACCATGACATATTTTATTTTTCTCCATTCTGATATCTGGCGTGGACATTCACCAAAGCTCTTGACCTGTATCATCATGATTTTATGCATTGTGCTGCTGCTGCAACATGATTAGCTGATTGGATAATTGCATGAATGTACAGGTGTACAGGTGCTCCTAATAGACACATGGGGAAACAATGGGTAAGTTAAATGTATCTGGTAAATGCAACCTTTCTACCAAAGTCGAGGGTATTACTAATTAACTACTTATTAACTGAGTGCAAGGTCTTTACAGGAAAATATCAGACCAAGGTCGCTTACGGCTCGGTCCATACAAGAAGACCCCGGTCTGATATTTTCCCATAAAGATCGAGCAATCAAGGTTAATAAGGAGTTTATTATATGGCTTTTTTATTTCTAAGATTAAAATAGATGGTCATTATATATAATGAGGTGTGGCGCAGCTTTCAGTCATGTCATATTTGTAACATAATTGACTCACACATGCAGAATAAAAAAACTGAATTTCTGGTAGCGGTTTCTGAACGCTCTTCGTTGCTCATTTCTTGAATAACTCAGTGACTCTTGTTTGTCTTTCAGCCGTTTTTGATTCCGTTTTGATTTCCAATTAATTGTTTTTTGTCATTTTGTTTTTTGCAACGTTGGAAGCCAACGCCTTGGAAAGAAAGTCTGTAATTGCCCACAGGCATTATGGGGAAATTCTGCCCGCCAAGGAACCAATCTGAGTGCACGATTTTACCAGAAGTAGCTCGTGACATCTCATCTCATTATCTCTAGCCGCTTTATCCTGTTCTACAGGGTCGCAGGCAAGCTGGAGCCTATCCCAGCTGACTACGGGCGAAAGGCGGGGTACACCCTGGACAAGTCGCCAGGTCATCACAGGGCTGACACATAGACACAGACAACCATTCATACTCACATTCACACCTACGGTCAATTTAGAGTCACCAGTTAACCTAACCTGCATGTCTTTGGACTGTGGGGGAAACCGGAGCACCCGGAGGAAACCCACGCGGACACGGGGAGAACATGCAAACTCCGCACAGAAAGGCCCTCGTTGGCCACGGGGCTCGAACCCGGACCTTCTTGCTGTGAGGCGACAGCGCTAACCACTACACCACAGTGCCGCCCAGCTTGTGACATTATAATAATAAAAAGTATTTTTTCTTGTTCCATACATTGGTTTGAAAATCTTAATTATGTATACTCAAAAATGCGATTTGTATGGCGGGACAGCGGTGTAGTGGTTAGCACTGTCGCCTCACAGCAAGAAGGTTCTGGGTTTGAGCCCAGTAGCTGACGGGGGCCTTTCTGTGTGGAGTTTGCATGTTGTGTCCGTGTGGGTTTCCTCCGGGTGCTCCGGTTTCCCTGACAGTCCAAAGACATGCAGGTTAGGCTAACTGGTGGCTCTAAATTGACCGTAGGTGTGAATGGTTGTTTGTCTCTATGTGTCAGCCCTGCGATGACCTGATGACTTGTCCAGGGTGTACCCCGCCTCTCGCCCATAGTCAGCTGGGATAGGCTCCAGCTTGCCTGCCACCCTGCACAGGATAAGCGGTTACGGATAATGGATGGAAAAATGTGATTTGTGATCACATATGAATTGAGACACAACTCAGGAATCTGTTTGAACCACTTTTACGGCTTTTCATTAACAGCCATCACAAACAGGGCAACTTTGGCTTTATTTCTCTCATTGTGCATTTTCTCTACGTCTTATTTGTTTTGTCCACTTTTTCTACATACATGGAAGGAGTTAATATCTTCTAGAGCAGGGGTATTCAATTAAAAGTCACTGAGGTCCTGTTATTAAATTTTGTCCAAGTAGAAGGTCCGAACCGAAGTCCAGCTTGTGTCTTATAGCCTTCCCCTATGTCCACATTTTCATATGGTTTCAACAATATTTATTGTTCGTTTCCAATGCAGGAAATGAACTGAGTGCACAACTCTCTCTTTTACCATAAATAAAAGTCGTCCCAGGAAAATAAATTCAAGGCCTTTATTTCAGATTAAAGAAAACAGAAACCTCAGAATAAAATAAATAAAAAAGTGCAAACAGAGTGGAATAACTCCTTTTTCTCTTAAATTAAAGAGGTCCCAACCTGAAGAATTGAAGGCCTACACTTCAAGTAAAAAAGTCAACTCAGAAAACATTAATTAAAAATTGCAAACAGAGCATTGACTTCACATTTTCTCTTCTTTGTTCTTAAAATAAGGAGGTCCCAGCCTAAAAAAATGAGGGCCTACTTTTCAAGAAAAAAAAGTCCACATCTTCAGAAAACAAGTGGCTTTTTAGGGGGGGAAATGCAAACAGAACATTTTTCTTTGAACTTTTCTCTTTTAATTCTTCTTTTACTCTTCTTAATGAGAAAAACGGGCATGTGGCTGACCTGCCAGTAATTTAAATCTTGGTTGGAGTGCCATTCTCATGCAGAAACCGTATGTAGGTGTTCATTGTTGAGCCTAGAACGGTACTTATGGCCCTTTTCCACTACCCTTTTTCAGCTCGCTTCAGCCCGACACGGCTCGCGTTTCAACTACCTTAGAGCAGCACGACTCAGCTCGCTTCAGCCCTGCTCAGCCCCCAAAACTCGCACGGTTTTGGAGTGGGGCTGAAGCGAGCCAAACCGAGCCGAGTGAGGCTGGGGGCGTGAGCAGACACTCCCCTGTGCACTGATTGGTGAGGAGGAGTGTCCTCACATGCCCACACACGCCCCGCGAGCACGCTGGGATCTGTAAACACGTCAACCCGGAAGAAGAAGAATTACGAATTACGAGAATTTCTGAAGCCTTATGCGCCTCGCCTCATCTATACGCTCTTGCCAGTATCTGTTGGCGTTGTCGGTGACAACAAGCCACAGCACCAAGACCAGCAACACTAACGACTCCATGTTTATTGTTTACTATCCGGGTCGTGAGACTACCGCTTAAAAGGTCACTGATGTCACTGTTTGCGCCGCCTAATGACATCACGTGACGTCCACCCACTTTCGCTAACTCCACCCAATGTGTCCACCCACTTCCAGCCAGCACGGTTCAGCGCGGTTGTAGTCGAAATGCAACTCCAACAGCCCCACTCAGCTCGACTCAGCCCGACTCAGCACGGCACGGCTCAGCCCAACTCAGCCGCGTTGGTAGTGGAAAAGCGGCATTAGTTTTGACAATGTTCATAGTGGAAAAAGCTGACTCACAGCTGTAAGTCGATCCAAACATAGTCAAGGTGTGCAGTGCTCCTTTGATTAGACCAGGGAACACACTCCAATGTGTTTATGTTGCCCCAAAATCCACGCTACTTTTAAGGAACATTTGTTTGCACGTTGCTGGGCTATAAATGTATGTGTGATGAGTCGGGTAGACCTGTCATACTGTGCTTGCAGTTGGGTTATTTTGCGTGCCCTCAGCTCGGACTTCAGGGGGTAACTTTGCTCAAAAGAGCTGTGCTTTGTTTCGTAGTGGTGCTTCATGTTGCCGCTTTTAATTAATGCCACGTTTTCGGAGCATATGAGGCACACTGGTTTTGAACTGCTCGCTGGAAGAATGAACATATATTTCTCCGTCCATTCATCTTTAAAACAACGATTTTCCTTGTCTACTTTCCGCCGCCTTTTGGAGCAAGCCATGTTGTCTCGGTCGGTTGTCTCTGAACTTAACTCTCTTCCTCTCTGCTTGTTGCTGTGCTGTGGTGCGCTGGGTAAACTAACGATTTTATTGGCTCAACTGAGTGAAGCTATTGTCGTATTAACTGGAGTAGCAGCGCCCGCTGTCAATAGCCACGACCTTCCAAAATAATGCTCCATGGAAATTACTTAATCTTGTGAATTCACCATTGGTCACGGGACCGGACAGAACCATCACTGGGTCCGGATCCGGATTGAGGTCCGCCATTTGGTGATGCCTGCTCTAGAGCTTGATTGTGCTCTACACTGCCCACACTAGGCATGTATTGTAACCCACATCTTCATCCCTATCATTGTGAAATACTTTGGAGTAAATCAAACCAACTGAACTTATTGTTTTCCTTTTGAAGACCTTCTAGGGCGGCACGGTGGTGTAGTGGTTAGCGCTGTCGCCTCACAGCAAGAAGGTCCTGGGTTCGAGCCCCGGGGCCGGCGAGGGCCTTTCTGTGTGGAGTTTGCATGTTCTCCCCGTGTCCGCGTGGGTTTCCTCCGGGTGCTCCGGTTTCCCCCACGGTCCAAAGACATGCACGTTAGGTTGACTGGTGACTCTAAATTGAGCGTAGGTGTGAATGTGAGTGTGAATGGTTGTCTGTGTCTATGTGTCAGCCCTGTGATGACCTGGCGACTTGTCCAGGGTGTACCCCGCCTTTCGCCCGTAGTCAGCTGGGATAGGCTCCATCTTGCCTGCGACCCTGTAGAAGGATAAAGCGGCTAGAGATAATGAGAAGACCTTCTCTCGGCAAAATGTCTTCAAGTCTATTCACAACTGGCTAACAGTGGCTGGGGTGTGAACAAAAGACAATTGAACTCTGACTATAAAGACTGACTTTACTTCCTCGTGCGAGGCGTTCACACCTCTGTGCTGTCACCTTTGTTCTGTCTGGAGGAACTTCAGAGTAGTTATTCCTCCATTTTAGCTGCCGTTTAAACGCTGTGACGTCGGGTTATTGCATTAAACTTTAACGCATATGATATTATTCCTTAATGGGAACTCAATTTTAAATTTACATTGAAAGGGACAATAAAACTAATGGATGAAGTGTGTATTTGTGATGTGTGCACAAGAGGGAGCCCTCAGCTCTTATAACTCACTGAGGAACCATCATTCAGGTTTATGAGCTTCTTCTTTGAAAGAGATGACATCTTTAAATGAATGTACATTATTTTTTAATTAAGTCTTGCCTGATGTTGCATTGGAACATGTTTTGATATGCAAAGTAAATTAATAAAGGATTAATGCAGGTTACTTTAAAATGATTATTATTTGGCTAGGGGCAAAGTTAAGCTGGCCTTGCGCCCTTGGTCAGCGCATGTCAAGCTGTGAATCCTGCTTGCTTTCTTGTCGGCTTTTGTTCATTAAATGGATGCAGGGGTGATATTTTTAAAATCCCACCGACATCTTTTTTTTCCCCCTGAAATCATTCCCATTTTACAACGTGGCAATAAACTCACAATTTGCATCATGAAAACAAACCAGCTGAGGAACATTGGCCTGAATGGGTGATATGAATACAGTAAGAATTACAGGTTTACAGTGACATTAAGAAAAAATATGATAGTAATGGCACAGTAGAGTATTTACTGTTTTTGTTGTTGTTCAGGCGTCAATGCGAACTTGCTAAAGGGATAATTACTGTAATATACAGTGCTGTGCAAAAGTCTTAAGCACCCTATTTTTTTCTTTTTAGACAAACTTTGTTAGAGATTTCTATTTTATGATTTCTATATTATCGAGTCAACAACACAAAAACATTTTAGAGTTCCAAACGTTCGTTTTCCAGCACAAAATTAAACGTAACAGGGAAAAAAAATGCTTGCATCTGAGCAGGATATTACATTATTCCATAAGAGAGCACTCATCTCATCTCATTCATCTCATTATCTCTAGCCGCTTTATCCTTCTACAGGGTCGCAGGCAAGCTGGAGCCTATCCCAGCTGACTACGGGCGAAAGGCGGGGTACACCCTGGACAAGTCGCCAGGTCATCACAGGGCTGACACATAGACACAGACAACCATTCACACTCACATTCACACCTACGGTCAATTTAGAGTCACCAGTTAACCTAACCTGCATGTCTTTGGACTGTGGGGGAAACCGGAGCACCCGGAGGAAACCCACGCGGACACGGGGAGAACATGCAAACTCCGCACAGAAAGGCCCTCGCTGGCCACAGGGCTCGAACCCGGACCTTCTTGCTGTGAGGCGACAGCGCTAACCACTACACCATCGATAAGAGAGCACTTTTCAGATTAAAAAAGAAAACATAATGAAGGCTGCTGGGTTTTGGTGCAAAATGAAGACGCGAGTGTGACAAGTCAAAGTGTCCAGAAGAACTGTGGCTGGTTCTGGAAGATGCTCAGTAAAACCTACAGCTCATTTCCTTATCAAACTGCACTCACTGGACATGAGACTACTATATTTTATTTTATTTTATTTTAGAGCAAAGGGTCGTTTCACACCAAATATTGACTTTGTTATATTGATTTATTATGGCTTACTGCTTATGATATTTTTTTAATGTTTAAACATTTTATTTTACTATTATTCTAAGCGGCGGCACGGTGGTGTAGTGGTTAGCTCTGTCGCCTCACAGCAAGAAGGTCTGGGTTCGAGCCCCGTGTCCGGCGAGGGCCTTTCTGTGCGGAGTTTGCATGTTCTCCCCGTGTCCGCGTGGGTTTCCTCCGGGTGCTCCGGTTTCCCCCACAGTCCAAAGACATGCAGGTTAGGTTAACTGGTGACTCTAAATTGACCGTAGGTGTGAGTGTGAATGGTTGTCTGTGTCTATGTGTCAGCCCTGTGATGACCTGGCGACTTGTCCAGGGTGTACCCCGCCTTTCGCCCGTAGTCAGCTGGGATAGGCTCCAGCTTGCCTGCGACCCTGTAGAACAGGATAAAGCGGCTAGAGATAATGAGATGAGATGAGATTATTCTAAGCCATTTTTAGTCTACAGCATTTCTTTACATGTGCCGAAGACTTTTGCACAGCACTGTACATCTTTTTTTTTTATAAGTGATACAGCTTATTATCATAACTAGATTTTGTTTTTTTTCTTGTTTTGTTACGTCTGTTGCACTTTTTAGTGTCCCCCCCCCCCCACATTTATATTTGTTTCTGTACTCCCTCATGATGAGACCTTTATGAAGTAACTTGCAATTTAAAAAAAAAAAAAAAAAAAGTTGTTTTGGAACATTTGCAGTTTATTTGCATTCTCGTATTCTTATCTTATATACAAAATGTTACTTGCCTTTCCTTATTTCCTGATATTGAAATAAAGATAGATACTTTATTCATCCCGAAGGAAATTAAGGCTCATAATTGAGGCTAATTAATGATTAGTATCATTATTCTAATAGAACCTGTTCTTTTCAACTTGTCTCAATGCAATATCCATCCATCCATCCATTATCTATAACCGCTTATCCTGTGCAGGGTCGCAGGCAAGCTGGAGCCTATCCCAGCTGACTATGGGCGAAAGGCGGGGTACACCCTGGACAAGTCGCCAGGTCATCACAGGGCTGACACATAGACACAGACAACCATTCACACTCACATTCACACCTATGCTCAATTTAAAGCCAACAATTAGCCTAACCTGCATGTCTTTGGACTGTGGGGGAAACCGGAGCACCCGGAGGAAACCCACGTGGATACGGGGAGAACATGCAAACTCCACACAGAAAGGCCCTTGTCGGCCCCTGGGCTCGAACCCAAAACCTTCTTGCTGTGAGGCGACAGTGCTACCCACTACATCACTGTTCCACCCCTCAATGCAATATATAAAGGGATAATAAAGGGATAAATAGCTGCTCCTGAGTGCATGTGTTCAGAGTGAATTTACTTTACAAACTCCAAACTACTGGTAGGTTTTGTCAAATAAAAGTATAGTCATGTATGGCACAGGATGCTAAAGAAGGGTAAATACTGTATTAAGACATATGAATTCAGTTCCACTAAATATATGCCTTTCATTTATTACAGAAGACGTACATAGAAATAACGTTCACGGTGTGCAATAAGGGTCGCACAGTAATTTTTCCTGACATGTTGTCCATGTTTAGAGTTTTGAGGCTTGACTTGTAGATCCAGGTTTAAGAAACCTTCTATTCCTCACTTTAAACAAGAGGATATATATATATATAGGCGGCACGGTGGTGTAGTGGTTAGCGCTGTCGCCTCACAGCAAGAAGGTCCTGGGTTCGAGCCCCGTGGCCGGCGAGGGCCTTTCTGTGTGGAGTTTGCATGTTCTCCCCGTGTCCGCGTGGGTTTCCTCCGGGTGCTCCGGTTTCCCCCACAGTCCAAAGACATGCAGGTTAGGTTAACTGGTGACTCTAAATTGACCGTAGGTGTGAATGTGAGTGTGAATGGTTGTCTGTGTCTATGTGTCAGCCCTGTGATGACCTGGCGACTTGTCCAGGGTGTACCCCGCCTTTCGCCCATAGTCAGCTGGGATAGGCTCCAGTTTGCCTGCGACCCTGTAGAAGGATAAAGCGGCTAGAGATAATGATATATATATATATATATATATGAGCCATTCCACCGAATCGGTGCCATTTCCGTCCCTAGAAAATTATATATATAAATGCACATAAAAATTTACTTTAAAATACATTTCCTTATTACGCTGAATGTCCTGCACCTTGATCTGATTTCAAATTTAAGATATATAATTGTAAGGATTAATAAAAACTACCTAAAACACTGAAAAATAGCATGTGTTACCTGTCCCCGCACTCTAACTTTATACTTAACTATGAAATATTATGATTAAAATCCTTCAGAAACAGTATTTCTTTTGCACTGTTGTGTGACTCCATATCCTATCCATGGTTTAAATATATTTTTTCATAAGAAATCCACAATATCTTAGTTAAAATACACATTTTAGTCGTGTCCCTGGGTTTTCACTCAGTCCTGTTACCCAAACATATTACCCCATCTGAGAAATTTGGAACATTCCATAAATCACATGCTCAACAGGAAGTTACATCAGTTGTGTCTTCTGAAGGCCATGGGAAGACCAAAAGTTAGTTCTCTCATTTACTTTTCTGTATATTTGATGATTTTTTAACTTTGACTGATACGGTCAATGTCAACATACTGTCCTGTTACTTAAATTATTTCTTAGATGATATTTGTTTATTTTAAAAATACAGATTTTTGGTAAATCACTAGAACGTGCTAAGTGTGGTCATGCTATTAGCGATGACGCCATGTGGCTTAATTCCATGTATTAGCTAATCCTAGGCTAAAAACTCAGTCCTGTTACTTTCAGAGTTTTGGTAACAGGACTGAAAAAAATGCAGCCATCTTTGACTTCCAAACCTTGTAATGTAGCCTGAGGTTGACCAATACACATTTTGAATAGTTAAATATGTGTGTTATTATAATCAGTGTTGAAAAGATATAACAAGTTAAGTTTAATTTGGGAGTGGTACAACAAGCAAATGGCACCCATTTGGTGGAATGTCCCATATATATATATATATATATATATATATATATATATATATATATATATATATATGGTGGTGTAGTGGTTAGCACTGTCGCCTCACAGCAAGAAGGTCTGGGTTCAAGCCCCGTGGCTGGCGAGGGCCTTTCTGTGTGGAGTTTGCATGTTCTCCCCGTGTCCGCGTGGGTTTCCTCCGGGTGCTCCGGTTTCCCCCACAGTCCAAAGACATGCAGGTTAGGTTAACTGGTGACTCTAAATTGACTGTAGGTGTGAATGGTTGTCTGTATCTATGTGTCAGCCCTGTGATGAGCTGGCGACTTGTCCAGGGTGTACCCCGCCTTTCGCCCGTAGTCAGCTGGGATAGGCTCCAGCTTGCCTGCAACCCTGTAGAAGGATAAAGCGGCTAGAGATAATGAGATGATTATATATATATATATATATATATCTCATCTCATTATCTCAAGCCGCTTCATCCTTCTACAGGGTAGCAGGCAAGCTGGAGCCTATCCCAGCTGACTACGGGCGAAAGGCGGGGTACACCCTGGACAAGTCGCCAGGTCATCACAGGGCTGACACATAGACACAGACAACCATTCACACTCACATTCACACCTACGGTCAATTTAGAGTCACCAGTTAACCTAACCTGCATGTCTTTGGACTGTGGGGGAAACCGGAGCACCCGGAGGAAACCCACGCGGACACGGGGAGAACATGTAAACTCCACACAGAAAGGCCCTCGCCGGCCCCGGGGCTCGAACCCGGACCTTCTTGCTGTGAGGCGACAGCGCTAACCACTACACCACCGTGCCGCCCATATATATATATATATATATATATATATATATATATATATATATATAAAAAATATTTTCTTGTCTTGCCTATTGTCTATTCTATTAATATGAAACTTTTGCTGCTGTCTTGACCAGGACTCCCTAGCAGAAGAGACATTGTGTCTCAAGGGGACCTTCCTGGTAAAATAAAGGTTAAATAAAAAATAAAAATAAAAAACATATTTATTTAGAAGTGCAACTGTAGTTGCCAAAAGGTGATGAGCTTATGTCATCATGTATTGTCTGTCGTCCATCTGTTGTCCATCTGGAGTCATCCACATTTCACGAAAATCACTTCTTCTCTCTCAATTCGTCACTGATTTTTATTCTTTTTGCAGGAAGGTGGGTCTGCCTGGGGTGTATATAACTTCTACTCAAATCTGCATAATTGGAATTAATAATGAAGATATGGAGTAATGAAGCCCTAAAGAGCAGTTTCCACACAAATCGCTTCTTCTCTCTCAATTCTTGACCGATTTTGATTCTTTTTGGTATGAAGGTAGAGGAACCTAGGGTGCATATAACTTCTACCCAGATTTGCTTAATTACAACCCCGATTCCAAAAAAGTTGGGACAAAGTACAAATTGTAAATTAAAACAGAATGCAATAATTTACAAATCTCAAAAACTGATATTGTATTCACAATAGAACATAGACAACATATCAAATGTCGAAAGTGAGCCATTTTGAAATTTCATGCCAAATATTGGCTCATTTGAAATTTCATGACAGCAACACATCTCAAAAAAGTTGGGACAGGGGCAATAAGAGGCTGGAAAAGTTAAAGGTACAAAAAAGTAACAGCTGGAGGACCAAATTGCAACTCATTAGGTCAATTGGCAATAGGCCATTAAGATGACTGGGTATAAAAAGAGCATCTTGGAGTGGCAGCGGCTCTCAGAAGTAAAGATGGGAAGAGGATCACCAATCCCCCTAAGTCTGCGCCGACAAATAGTGGAGCAATATCAGAAAGGAGTTCGACAGTGTAAAATTGCAAAGAGTTTGAACATATCATCATCTACAGTGCATAATATCATCAAAAGATTCAGAGAATCTGGAAGAATCTCTGTGCGTAAGGGTCAAGGCCGGAAAACCATACTGGGTGCCCGTGATCTTCGGGCCCTTAGACGGCACTGCATCACATACAGGCATGCTTCTGTATTGGAAATCACAAAATGGGCTCAGGAATATTTCCAGAAAACATTATCTGTGAACACAATTCACCGTGCCATCCGCCGTCGCCAGCTAAAACTCTATAGTTCAAAGAAGAAGCCGTATCTAAACATGATCCAGAAGCGCAGATGTCTTTTCTAGGCCAAGGCTCATTTAAAATGGACTGTGGCAAAGTGGAAAACTGTTCTGTGGTCAGACGAATCAAAATTTGAAGTTCTTTATGGAAATCAGGGACACCGTGTCATTCGGACTAAAGAGGAGAAGGACGACCCAAGTTGTTATCAGCGCTCAGTTCAGAAGCCTGCATCTCTGATGGTATGGGGTTGCATTAGTGCGTGTGGCATGGGCAGCTTACACATCTGGAAAGACACCATCAATGCTGAAAGGTATATCCAGGTTCTAGAGCAACATATGCTCCCATCCAGACGACGTCTCTTTCAGGGAACATCTTGCATTTTCCAACATGACAATACCAAACCACATACTGCATCAATTACAGCATCATGGCTGCGTAGAAGAAGGGTCCGGGTACTGAACTGGCCAGC
This sequence comes from Neoarius graeffei, assembly GCF_027579695.1. Classification (NCBI taxonomy): domain Eukaryota; kingdom Metazoa; phylum Chordata; class Actinopteri; order Siluriformes; family Ariidae; genus Neoarius; species Neoarius graeffei. The sequence goes on along the minus strand of NC_083584.1, from coordinate 19,618,490 downwards.
CTGCAGTCCAGATCTTTCACCCATAGAAAACATTTGGCGCATCATAAAACGGAAGATACGACAAAAAAGACCTAAGACAGTTGAGCAACTAGAATCCTACATTAGACAAGAATGGGTTAACATTCCTATCCCTAAACTTGAGCAACTTGTCTCCTCAGTCCCCAGACGTTTACAGACTGTTGTAAAGAGAAAAGGGGATGTCTCACAGTGGGAAACATGGCCTTGTCCCAACTTTTTTGAGATGTGTTGTTGTCATGAAATTTAAAATCCCCTAATTTTTCTCTTTAAATGATACATTTTCTCAGTTTAAACATTTGATATGTCATCTATGTTCTATTCTGAATAATATATGGAATTTTGAAACTTCCACATCATTGCATTCCATTTTTATTTACAGTTTGTACTTTGTCCCAACTTTTTTGGAATCGGGGTTGTACAATTATTAATGGGTAGCATGGTTGTGTAGTGGTTAGCACTGTCACCTCACAGCAAGAAAGTCCTGGGTTCGAGCCCAGCAGCCGGCGAGGGCCTTTCTGTGTGGAGTTTGCATGTTCTCCCCATGTCTGCGTGGGTTTCCTCCAGGTGCTCCGGTTTCCCCCACAGTCCAAAGACATGCAGGTTAGGTTAACTGGTGACTCTAAATTGACCGTAGGTGTGAATGTGAGTGTGAATGGTTGTGTGTCTCTACGTATCAGCCCTGCGATAACCTGGCAACTTGTCCAGGGTGTACCCCGCCTCTCACCCATAGTTCGCTGGGATAGGCTCCAGCTTGCCTGCGACCCTGTAGAACAGGATAAAGCGGCTACAGATAATGGATGGATAATTATTAATGAAGTTATGGACTAATTAAGCCTTAATGAGCAGTTCAACAAAAAAAACAAATCGCTTCTTCTCGGTCAATTCCTCGCCATTTTGGATGCTTTCTGGCAAATAGGTCGGTATTTCTAGGGTGGATATAGCTTGTATATAGTGTATATAGCTTGCAACATTTATTGTGCAACGTGGCCCACTTTAGATCGTTCCTTCTGGACTAGACGGGGCCCGAGTGAGCTACAGGTACACCGTCATTACTGGTCTTGTTCAACATAGTTGAATTCAAGGGCTGTGGAGGATTGTGTATAGTGTTCTGTGGGCAAAATAATCCCTGAAGGGATGTGTATGTGTTTTCATTTCTTGTGTTTGTGTGTATTATATAATGGAGCTATTGTGCTGTAACAGAATTAGAGAAATCTAACAGTAAGTATGAGTGTATCATATCACATTCAAAAAACTATAGATACTCAGAAGGATCATGTAACACCCATGATATCTCATCTCATCATCTCTCGCCGCTTTATCCTGTTCTACAGGGTCGCAGGCTAGCTGGAGCCTATCCCAGCTGACTACGGGCGAAAGGCGGGGTACACCCTGGACAAGTCGCCAGGTCATCACAGGGCTGACACATAGACACAGACAACCATTCACACTCACATTCACACCTACGCTCAATTTAGAGTCACCAGTTAACCTAACCTGCATGTCTTTGGACTGTGGGGGAAACCGGAGCACCCGGAGGAAACCCACGAGGACACGGGGAGAACATGCAAACTCCACACAGAAAGGCCCTCGCCGGCCACGGGGCTCGAACCCAGACCTTCTTGCTGTGAGACGACAGCGCTAACCACTACACCACCGTGCTGCCCACCCATGATATAAGAATACTAAATAATACTAAATAAAGGGCTAAGAAGCTGCTAATTCTCGATCCTGATTGGTCAGAAGTTGTTGAGAGGGGTTCTGCTGCAAAGCAAATCATAGGTTTATACTAATGTACTCATTTTAATATGCTATTGTTTCCAGAATAACAAGTGACATGTGTAATTTTTCATATTGATATGGTGACGTTTTCTATGACAAAGTGTCTATTTTTCATTTTTGGAAGGAGTCTCTAGTGTCAGTTCTTTGTAACAGTCTATAACTTCAAGTTTTGCACCTCAGCAAAGTCTTCAGGATGGATTGGGTACTTTGTTGTTTCTGGTTTCTTGGTCACCTGACAAGAGAAAAAAGAGGTTGACTGTTTATTGCTGGGTTTTACCGGAAGCGAAATAGCTGGTGGTCTAAATGGCTGCCGTAGTGCAAACAACTAGCGATAACTTATCAGAGTACGCTCGTAATCTAGAAGCCACTGCTCGCTTTAGATATATTCAGAAGATTGCTATGTGCAATGGAATCGACCCCACAGTCTGGGAAAGAAGGATTTGTCATACGATCTTGAAAACTACCCTTCAGTCGAGTTCCCCGACATCTCGAACTATCTGGTGTTGCAGACGTCCTTCTACACTGCAAAACAGATGAAAGCGTGGAAGAGTATGGAGGCTTACAACTTTTTTCTATGTGGCTGGGTAAAGGGCCTCGGTATCAAGTCGCTGCCGAATGAATCCTGTATTGTTTTTGCCCGTGTAAGTATGTTTTTCTTTTTTAAGCTTTTCATTCACGTCTTTACAACGAAGCGCTGCAAGTTGAAGTGGAAACAAACACCAATTCGCTTGATTCTCACTTGTGTTGTCTCTTATCTCTCAGGTAAATCATTCACAAAGATCATCAGGAACCCCTTTAAAGACCTGGATCTTAGTTAAATAAGACGGAGAAGTGATCACGGCGCATTGTAACTGTACGGCTGGGTAAGAATTTTGTCGCGACCTTCATGCATATGGACTTTGTGAGGAGGAAACAAAGAAACAGCTGGGGACTTTAGCACTTTGTGACTAAAAAAAGTACCGTAAAATAACGACACGTAGCAAGAAAAGTACTTGGAAAACACTAAGGCCATAGCTGAGAGGGAAATACAAACCTTTCACCAAGTGATCACTGCAAACTCGAGCATGCTTCGACTCGGCTCCCTTCGATTTCACTGAGAGGTTCAAAAGCCACCTTTCTCGACATCTTTTTGTGAAATCCTGTGTTCATTCACCCTTTTTTATTAGTTCACGGGGAACCCTGAAGAAACTTTTATCAGTTTCATGGTTTGATCGATTCGAACAACCTAAAACAACGCAAGCGTAAGGCATTTTTCATGCGAGCAATGCACCTTCTCCGTAAAAACGCTTTGTCAACTGAGCTTTGGTAGACCACCAGCTAAAGTTTTGAATAACTAATGAGGCGGATGTGACGTCACGTGAAACCCAGCAATAGCTACTACACTCAGTGGCCACTTTATTAGGAACCCCCATCCACTTACTGTTTTATGCAGTTCTCTAATCAGCCGATCCCTTGACAGCAGCACAATGCATAAACTCATACAGATACAAATCAAGAGCTTCAGTGGAGTGATGTCCACAACGTTCAAACATCAGAACGGGAAAAATTGTGATCTCAAAGTGTGACTTTCTTTCACTGTGGCATGGATGTTGGTTTGAGCCAGATGGACTGCCTTGAGTATTTCAGAAACTGCTGATCTCCTTCCTGGGGTTTTCACACACAAACAACAATCTCTAGAGTTTACACAGAATGGTGCGAAAAACAAAAAACATTGAGTGAGTGAGTGTTCTGTGGGTGGAAACAAATGCCTTGTTGATAAGAGAGGTCAGAGGAAAATGGCCAGATTGGTTTGAGCTGCCAGGAAGGATATAGTAACTCATAGCAACTCTTTACAACTGTGGTGATCAGAAAAGCATCTCAGCATGCAACAGAAAACAGAAGACCAAATTGGGTTCCACTCCTGCAGCCAAGAACAGGAATCTTAGAATCCTATTAAAGTGGCCGGTGAGTGTACAACAGACTTTTCACATCATTAAACATAACTATAAATGGATAAAAAGTATCTCATCTCATCTCATCTCATTATCTGTAGCCACTTTATCCTGTTCTACAGGATCGCAGGCAAGCTGGAGCCTATCCCAGCTGACTACGGGCGAAAGGCGGGGTACACCCTGGACAAGTTGCCAGGTCATCACAGGGCTGACACATAGACACAGACAACCATTCACACTCACATTCACACCTACGGTCAATTTAGAGTCACCAGTTAACCTAACCTGCATGTCTTTGGACTGTGGGGGAAACCGGAGCACCCGGAGGAAACCCACGCGGACACGGGGAGAACATGCAAACTCCGCACAGAAAGGCCCTCGTCGGCCACGGGGCTCGAACCCAGACCTTCTTGCTGTGAGGTGACAGCGCTAACCACTACACCACCATGCCGCCCCCGGATAAAAAGTATGTTAGGCTTATTATTAGGCTCGTTAATAAATACAATTTGTTCACATTGGTAAATTGCTGTGGTTTAAGATGAATAATACACTCGATGTTCATGGAAAATAATCAGCTTTGGTCTGGGAACAATAAATCTGCTTTGTGTCTCCCTTAAGTCACTGATTATTTTTCTATAACAACACCCCGTAAATGGGCGGCACGGTCGTGTAGTGGTTAGCGCTGTCACCTCACAGCAAGAAGGTCTGGGTTCGAGCCCCAGGGCCGGCGAGGGCCTTTCTGTGTGGAGTTTGCATGTTCTCCCCGTGTCCGCGTGGGTTTCCTCCAGGTGCTCCAGTTTCCCCCACAGTCCAAAGACATGCAGGTTAGGTTAACTGGTGACTCTAAATTGACCGTAGGTGTGAATGTGAGTGTGAATGGTTGTCTGTGTCTATGGTGGGGTTTACATTAGACCGTATCAGCGGATCATCAGATTAACGTTTTTAAAACGATTAGTGTGCATACAGCAACACCAATACACGATTCGCGTGCACACAGCAACGCCAATACACGGATACGCTCGGCTCCGCAGGCATCCTGCGCTCCAAATCACTCCGCCCTGAACAGCGAGTGCCCTCTGGAGGGTGCGCACTCCGGCCCTGCGCAGCTCACAGAGTGCGCGAGTATAGCGCACGAGCAGTGATTTGGGACTGAGCCGCTGTGTGTGTGATCTCACTGCATGTCGGGCATGCGCGTCACTTACCACTTGCAAGTGGAAGGATGGCAAGCCTAAAGACAATCATAACTACACAATGGGCAGTATTTGCATCAGTATTTGCAGCATTTTCATACTTTTATACTCTTTAATGAAAGGTGATACAAGGCGGAAGTCCGCGCCGTTTTTCAGCAGTCGCGTCACATGACCAACGCCAGCGAATCAGGAAGGTGGATGTCACAGTGACGTTGTCCAATGACGACGCCAGCTAGAGCTCAGCACAGCGTATCCGCGTATTCTCAATGTTTACACAGCACCGGACCAGACACGATCTGGATTGAATACGTGGACCCTGGCGGATTCCCGTTTCCCGGCGTTTCCAGGCGTTTTAATGTAAACGGACAGTGCATCCGCGAAGAAAACGAGACAGATACGGTCTAATGTATACTTGGCCTATGTGTCAGCCCTGTGATGACCTGGCGACTTGTCCAGGGTGTACCCCGCCTTTCGCCCGTAGTCAGCTGGGATAGGCTCCAGCTTGCCTGCGACCCTGTAGAACAGGATAAAGCGGCTACAGATAATGAGATGAGATGAGCACCCCGTAAATGTTTTATTCCTTATTTATGTGATGATTTCTTTGCTTAGTGCCTCTAAGAAGTTAAGACACACCACTGCACTTGACTACAGATGCTTTAATATGACATATACCTTACCACAATGACCAGCCTGAACTGGAAGAAAGTGCATTAAGATTCCAGTATTGACATCTCACCTGGTCAATAACATAAACAGTGTAGAGATCGAGCAACAGGAATATATAAGCAGCCATTCATCACATTGCTTTATTACAAGCAAAAAAACAAAAACAACCTTCATCCATTACACGCTAAACATATGGGTTCCTTTTTTCTTAACGCGTCTCCACCACCATGGACAAAGTGCTCTGCTGGTAGCCGGTGACGTAACAGAGAGGAGAGGAGAAAACGAGCCTGTATTGCATTGATCTTGGCTTGAGCACTACTTTTACTGAGGCCAGTAAAAAAAAGGCCTAAAGAGACGCCTGAGCATACAGAACATCTAACTGAGATGATTAGTTCCTGTAGATGTCTGTGGTTCTTTCATCCAGTAAGAGGACACGGCTGCTATTGTTATGCTAAACATTATTGCAGACTTACTGTCTTTTTTTTTTTTGTAGAGATATTCAGAGATGCAGACGGGAAAGGAATTTATAAGCAGAAGGCTTTTAGTGTAATACGATATAGTGGTTGTTGTTGTTGTTTTTTTTTTTGACACGCCAATTTACGCGCAAACATATTTGTTATTTTAATTTTATGTAATATTACCTTTTTCAGTAAATCAAATTTTATGTGAAATAAGTAATCTAGTGTTTTCAACAGATGACAAGGACAAAGCATACTGGTGGACTGTCTACCAGTTAGGCTTTTTTTCTCTTCTTTCTTTTTTCTTTTTTTTTTTTTAGTACAACAGTATTTTGCATTATTAGAAACATAAATCACTTTGTAGTTTCGGTACCGAAATGTCACTTTTTCATTAAATAAAATTTCTCGGGAACAAGAAAACTCTTATGTAATTTCGAATTCCGAGTCGGAGTTTATTTTTACACGGTGCTCATTTGATTTCGCTTTGTGTAAATGTAAGATTTATTGTGTGTCCTCCCCCTCCAGCTCATGTGTGTGTGTGTGAGGCCGCCGGCAGCCGTGTGTTCATCTCGTTCCTCCAGTTAATGATCCTCCCATTAAGAGACCTTTAGGACCCTGCAGTGGATAGGGACACGTCCCACATGGTGACAGCAGCCTTTGTGTCTGGGTAGACAAGAGACTGACTGAAGATATTAACACCATCCTCAGACAAGACCTACCCTCCTCCCTCTTTGAAAACACACACACACACACACACACACACACACACAACGACCCAAATTCATTTACACAATATGTGCTCAAAGAGTACACACACACACACACACACATGCATGCGATGCAAATACGTCCCTGCATGCTATTTCACAAAGTGTCCTCTCTATCTCACTTTCATACACACACACACATATATACACACACAGGCCCGGTTTGACAGCAATCACAAATGAAGCGTTAAATTAAGAAACAGATAGTGCTGTTCCCCAGAGAGAGGGGCGTCCCAACACAAAGGGAGAACCCGGCTGAGACCACACCATCATTAGCCTCCGAGAGACATCCTCCGCCTTGCCACTTCAACAGCCAATTAAACGCTAGTCTCTCTCTCTCTCTCTCTCTCTCTCTATGCTTGTCTCTCTGTCTGTCTGCCTGTCTTTCAGAAGGCACCAAAACCCCCAAAGTCCTCCCAAAACCTCAACAGTGTGTACAGCACCTGAATCTCTGTCAAATATGGCTTTCAAACAGTCCAGCTAGCTGTAATGAATGATGATGATAAGCACACTACTGGCATTAATATTCTTCATACACTAATACACTTACTGTAAATCTGTAACAATTCACTCGTACCAAGTCGTATAAAAGCCAAAGCTCTTCGGTCGCTTCCAAGATGCATTGATTTAAGGTTGACTTTTTTACTTTCAACTTCTCCCATCCTTCTTTCCTGTGGGTCTATTTTCATTTGGGTAAACAATTTCTTCCATGACCTACAATGCCTTTCAACTGCCTGTTGATAGCGGTACAGGGGGATTCAGTCTTCAGAGTTCTTCATCTATACTTAAAGAGAGTGATGCCGTTTAGTTCATTAGTCTGTCCAGTGCTCTTATGTCCTCGTATATACACTTGGCTCAAACAGATCAATATTAGAGCTTCCTAAATTTTAGTGCAAGAGGCGGAGCTTCCTGAATTCTAGCATGAGAGGTGGAGCTTCCTGCATTCTACTAAAAGAGGTGGAGCTTCTTGAAGTCTTGTACAAGAGGCAAGAGATAGAGCGTCCTGAATTCTAGTACAAGAGGCAGAACATCCTGAATTCTAGCACGAGAGGTGGAGCATCCTGAATTCTAGCACAAGAGGCAGAGTGTCCTGAATTCTAGCACAAGAGGCGGAGCATCCTGGATTCTAACACGAGAGGCAGAGTGTCCTGAATTCTAGCACAAGAAGTGGAGCGTCCTGAATTCAATTACAAGAGGTGGAGTGTTCTGAATTCTAGCATAAGAGGCGGAACGTTCTGAATTCTAGCACAAGACGTGGAGCGTCCTGAATTCTAGTACAAGAGGTGGAGCGTCCTGAATTCTAACACGAGAGGCAAAGCTTCTAGCATGAGAGGTGGCACTTACTGAATTCTACTAAAAGAGGTGGAGCTTCCTGAAGTCTAGTGCAAGAGGTGGAGCGTCCTGAATTCTAGCACAAGAGGCGGAGCATCCTGAATTCTAACACGAGAGGCAGAGCGTCCTGAATTCTAGCACAAGAAGTGGTGCGTCCTGAATTCAAGCACAAGACGTGGAGCATCCTGAATTCTAGTACAAGAGACGGAGTGTCCTGAATTCTAACAAGAGAGGCAAAGCTTCTAGCATGAGAGTTGGCACTTACTGAATTCTACTAAAAGAGGTGGAGCATCCTGAATTCTAGTACAAGAGACAGAGTGTCCTGAATTCTAACAAGAGAGGCAAAGCTTCTAGCATGAGAGTTGGCACTTACTGAATTCTACTAAAAGAGGTGGAGCTTCCTGAATTCTAGCACAAGAGGCGGAGCATCCTGGATTCTAACACGAGAGGCAGAGCGTCCTGAATTCTAGCACAAGAAGTGGAGCGTCCTGAATTCAATTACAAGAGGCGGAACGTCCTGAATTCTAGCACAAGACGTGGAGCGTCCTGAATTCTAGTACAAGAGGTGGAGCGTCCTGAATTCTAACACGAGAGGCAAAGCTTCTAGCATGAGAGGTGGCACTTACTGAATTCTACTAAAAGAGGTGGAGCTTCCTGAAGTCTAGTGCAAGAGGTGGAGCGTCCTGAATTCTAGCACAAGAGGTGGAGCATCCTGAATTCTAACACGAGAGGCAGAGCGTCCTGAATTCTAGCACAAGAAGTGGTGCGTCCTGAATTCAATTACAAGAGGCGGAGCATCCTGAATTCTAGCACAAGACGTGGAGCATCCTGGATTCTAGTACAAGAGATGGAGTGTCCTGAATTCTAACAAGAGAGGCAAAGCTTCTAGCATGAGAGGTGGCACTTACTGAATTCTACTAAAAGAGGTGGAGCTTCCTGAAGTCTAGTGCAAGAGGTGGAGCATCCTGAATTCTAGCACAAGAGGCGGAGCATCCTGAATTCTAACACGAGAGGCAGAGCGTCCTGAATTCTAGCACAAGAAGTGGTGCATCCTGAATTCAATTACAAGAGGAGGAGCGTCCTGAATTCTACCATAAGAGGTGGAGCATCCTGAATTCTAACATGAGAGGCAGAGCGTCCTGAATTCTAGCACAAGAAGTGGTGCGTCCTGAATTCTAGTACAAGAGGCAGAGCATCCTGAATTCTAGCACAAGATGTGGAGCGTCCTGAATTCTAGTACAAGAGACGGAGTGTCCTGAATTCTAATGAGAGGCAAAGCTTCTAGCATGAGAGGTGGCACTTACTGAATTCTACTAAAAGAGGTGGAGCTTCCTGAAGTCTAGTGCAAGAGGTGGAGTGTCCTGAATTCTAGCACAAGAGGTGGAGCATCCTGAATTCTAACACAAGCGGCAAAGCTTCTAGCATGAGAGGTGGAGCGTCCTGAATTCTAACACAAGAGGCAAAACTTCTAGCATGAGAGGTGGAGCTTCCTGAATACTACTAAAAGAGGTGGAGCTTCCTGAAGTCTAGTGCAGGAGATGGAATTCCTGAATTCTCACACAAGAGGTAGAGCATCCTGAATTCTAGCACAAGAGGGGGAGCATCCTGAACTCTAACATGAAAGGCCAAGCTTCCTGAATTCTAGCAGGAGGTGTTGAGTTTGCTGAATTGTAATGCAAGAGAAGGAAATTCCTGATGTCTACTAAAATAGGTGGAGTTTCCTTAATTCTAGCACAAAAGGTGGAGCTTTTTAAATTCTAGCACAGGAGATAGATCCAGAGAGGACTGAGGTGGAGCGAAAGTCAGAAACATATGACCACTTCCTTGTTTGACTTTTGGAAGGGGGAGTGGGACTGATCCCTTGTATGCAGACCAGAAAGACCCAGCCCTCTGTTCGAGGCAATGAAGATGTCCATTTTTGATGTAAGGTGATACGTCCACTTGAGAACGGAACTGTTCCACTTTTGCTCCTTTGGAAATGAATTTCCACTGGTGCTCTATTCTAAGATCTTTGATAGATCTTCCTGAATTCTACAACCCCATTTCCAAAAAAGTTGGGACGCTGCGTAAAATGTAAATAAAAACAGAATGTGAAGATTTGCAAAATCATGGAAACCCTATATTTCATTGAAAATAGTGCAAAGACAACATAGCAAATGTTGAAACTGAGAAATGTTATTATTTTTTGAAAAATATAGGCTCATTTTGAATTTAGTGCCAGCTACAAGTTTTAAAAAACATTGGGACAGGGGCAACAAAAGACTGGTAAAGTTGTGTAATGCTAAAAAAAAAAAAGACCTGGTGGAACATTGCACAACAGTTTAATTGGCAACAGGTCAGGAAAACCGTCCTGTGGTTTGAAGAATCAAAATTTGAAATTTTTGGAAATCATGGACACCGTGTCCTCCAGGCTAAAGGCCTGGTCCCATTGCACTTACGGATGCAAAGAGGATGTAAAACGTAAAAAAATCTTTGCCATCCGTTGGAAAACGCTATGCATCCGTTGTGTACTCATTGCATATGTGCTTCATACGCTCTATCCATCGAGCATCCGTCCACTGTGATTTCATCCGCGCAAAAAGTTTTGAGCTGCACAAAACTTTTAGAACGGATGAACTTTCCGCCGTGTACGATGTAAATCCGTGACATATACGAGCAACAAACGTTCTATGTCCGTTATCATCCGTTAAACGTCTGCTGTATCCTCTCTGCATCCTCTGGGCATCCTCGCAACTCACATCCGCTGCAGCTGAAAACGGAAAGAGGGAGGAAAGATAAGGTACATGAAACGTCTATTCATTGTTAGTAGCACGGAAATAGAAATGATGTAAGCGTATGCATCTCGTATATAAAGTATTCAAAACGGGCAAAGCGTTTATATCTGGGATGTATCTCGTATATTTAGGATGTCTGGAGTATGTCTAGAGTATGTAGAAGGACACCTAGCGGACAATCGATATTTTGTATAAAAAGGGGGAGAAAATCATCTAGTAGTAGAGATGTATCGATGTAGCCGCCAGCACGTCTTTCCGCTTTATGCTGACGGCGTGCGTGCTACATCCCTTTATATCCGCGGAGCAGACGCAATTCATACCCCCCGCATGCACAGTGAACGGTCTGCATCCGATATACATCCGCGCAACATCCCCTTTGTTTCCGTTAGGCGTACGTGATGCATCCCCTTCATCTGCTATGCATCCGCTCTTTCTGCTATGCGTCCGCTTCTCAGTTATCACCGGTAACCCCTTCGTAGCTGTCATCCACTTCCATCCGCTTTCATCCGCTAGGCTTCCTAGGAACATGCGTTTAACATCCCCGCTATATACTACCCACGTCCGTTCTTTTCCGTTCTGTTTTCGCCAATTTTCGCCAATTTTGTCCATTTCTGGAGCGGATGAAAACAGATAGAGCCACCCCCGAAATTTTGCTCGTCCGCTGTGTCCTTTTTGCATATGTTTTGTGTCCATCGGCCAGTGGGACCGGGCCTTAAAGAGAAGAGAGACCATCCGGCTTGTGATCAGCACACAGTTGAAAGGCCAACATCTGTGATGGTATGAGGATGCATTAGTGCACATGACATGGGTAGCTTGCACATCTGGGAAGGCATCATTAATGCTGAGTAATATATACAGGTTTTGGACCAACATGCTGCCATGCAGAGAAAATTTTTTTTCAGGGAAGGCCTTCCTTCTTTCAGCAAGACAATGCTAAACTGCTCTCTGCACCTGTTAAAACTGCATGGCTCCATAGTAAAAGAGTCCGGGTGCTAAACTGGCCTGCCTGCAGTCCAGATCTGTCTCCCATTTAAAACATTTGATGCATTATCAAGTGCAAAATGCAACAAAGGAGACCCCGAACTGTTGAGCGGCTGAAATTGTATATCAGGCAAATATGGGGCAACATTTCACTTTCAAAACTACAGCAGCAGGTCTCCTCAGTTCCCAAACGTTTACAGAGTGTTGTTAAACATAGAGGTGATGCAACACAGTGGTAAACGTGCCCCTGTCCCAACTTTTTTTTTTGAAACTTTTTGCTGGAATCAAATTCAAAATGAGCATATATTTCTCAAACAACAATAAAATTTCTCAGTTTCAACATTTGCTTTGTTGTCTTTTTACTTTTTCAAGGGTTTCCAAGATTTGCAAATCATCGCGTTGTGTTTTTATTTACATTTTACACAGCGTTCCGGCTTTTTCAGAAACTTGGTCGTAATGCAAGAGGCAGAGCCTCTTCTGGTTGGATGTTGGTGATTCACAGTGTTTATTTCTGATTTTTCTTTTTTTAACTGCTCAGGGCACCACAGAAACCAGAGTTTCTTTTCTGAGATGATATTTTATTCAAGCTGAGCAGAACTACAATAAATGTTACAAAATGTGTTCAGATTTAAAAAAAAAAAATCTCTGGTACTGTTAACCACTGAAATTCATGAATAATAACTGAACAAACATTAATAATGTGTGTTCGTGTCTGTAAATCCCAAGCTAACTTGTTTGTTGTATTATATAAACAAGCAGAATTGTATGTTCTATAGTTGTGAATGAATATTGTTCGATATTTCAGAGAGAGAGAGAGACTCTCTTTGTCAGGGAAGAGCTGGTGAAAGGAAAGTTCCTGAGGCAGAGCATTAATCTTGCTCTCTTAGCATTAGCATTAGTCTCGAGTCACCGCAGTACCTACAGTGTCTCCTGCTCCAGCCAGCAGATTCATCATCCCTACAGCTGATTAGGACAACAATACTAGTCGTGCTATAAAACTTATCATCACACACTTAGCTTTCATAAATCTTCCCTTAAGCAGACAGAACGTCCTGTGGTATCGGGTGCAATCGGGTGCTAGCTGGAATGCCTTTCCTCACAAGCAGGGTAAGGACCGAGAGTCCTCCTTATGGTCCATTTGTACATACAGTTCGTGTATATATATATAAATCACTAGGCTTTATTTTAGTTTCTGCTTTGCTAAGCAACCATGAAATATTACAATCCAAATACAGCAGCAGGCTTTGCAAAGATTGGCAGCTCTTACACACGAAAGTGGAACAAATGAAACGAATGTGTGGATGTAATGTGACAGACATCGAGTCTGATGTCTCACACACACTCACAGCCTGAAATTTTATTATTAAGGTTTCTGTAGAAGTTGCCTTTTACGCCAACGTGAGATCCGTCTCGGGGATGAAATGGGAGCAATGAAGAAATTGGATTGGTCAGGATGGACAGCAAGCTGCTCAACTACAGGCACTCTACTTATTCACCTCTGTCAAACACACACACACACACACACACACACACACACACACACACACGCTTCCCTTTCTCTTCTTAAACAGCTAATAATTCTGGCTGGATTAGGGCCTTTTCTTTATCACAGACCTGTCAACGTCAGGAGATTATTTCTGCTCCTCATCATTTCCATGCCTTTAAATCAGGGTTATTATAGTTAAAGTCAGGGTCAGTGATTTTTAAGTCAGGATATTCAAATGAAATATCCGTTCAGAGGAGAAGTTCCAGTCCCTGTGCTGCCTCAGGCTGAGAGAGAGAGAGAAAACAAATTATATAGACCACCAACATCCAGCCAATCAGAACAAGCAGGTATCTCCAACTACCTGTCAATACAAAAAGTAGCAGTATTAAATGACATCAGATCATTACAGAGGAACAGTCTGATGAGTCAGGAATAAAACAATTATTGGCATGCTGGTAAAGGAAATGAATACATGGCTCATTTGAATACTCAATTCTGATTGGTCAATTACAGCACCCTACTGTCTGTCATTTCTGTATAACAGACCGTTGCTATATACAGTTAGGTCCATATATATTTGGACACTGACACAAATTTTGTTTTTTTTTTACCTGTTTACTGAAACATATTCAAGCTATAGTTATATAATGGACATGGACATAAAGTCCAGACTTTCAGCTTTCATTTGAGGGAATCCACATTAAAATTGGATGAAGGGTTTAGGAGTTTCAGCTCCTTAACATGTGCCACCCTGTTTTTAAAGGGACCAAAAGTAATTGGACAATTGACTCAAAGGCTATTTCATGGGCAGGTGTGGGCAATTCCTTCGTTATGTCATTCTCAATTAAGCAGATAAAAGGCCTGGAGTTGATTTGAGGTGTGGTGCTTGCATTTGGAAGATTTTGCTATGAAGAAAACATGCGGTCAAAGGAGCTCTCCATGCAGGTGAAACAAGCCATCCTTAAGCTGCGAAAACAGAAAAAAAAACATCTGAGAAATTGCTACAATATTAGGAGTGGCAAAATCTACAGTTTGGTACATCCTGAGAAAGAAAGAAAGCACTGGTGAACTCATCAATGCAAAAAGACCTGGATGCCCACAGAAGACAACAGTGGTGGATGATCGCAGAATAATTTCCATGGTGAAGAGAAACCCCTTCACAACAGCCAACCAAGTGAACAACACTCTCCAGGAGGTAGGCGTATCAATATCCAAATCTACCATAAAGAGAAGACTGCATGAAAGCAAATACAGAGGGTTCACTGCACGGTGCAAGCCACTCATAAGCCTCAAGAATAAAAAGGCTAGATTGGATTTTGCTAAAAAACATCTAAAAAAGCCAGCACAGTTCTGGAAGAACATTTTTTGGACAGATGAAACCAAGCTCAACCTCTACCAGAATGATGGAAAGAAAAAAGTATGGTGAAGGCGTGGTACAGCTCATGATCCAAAGCATACCACATCATCTGTAAAACACAGCGGAGGCAGTGTGATGGCTTGGGCATGCATGGCTGCCAGTGGCACTGGGTCACTAGTGTTTATTGATGATGTGACACAGGACAGAAGCAGCCGGATGAATTCTGAGGTATTCAGAGACATACTGTGTGCTCAAATCCAGCCAAACTGATTGGTCGGCATTTCATAATACAGATGGACAATGACCCAAAACATAAAGCCAAAGCAACCCAGGAGTTTATTAAAGCAAAGAAGTGGAATATTCTTGAATGGCCAAGTCAGTCACCTGATCTCAACCCAATTGAGCATGCATTTCACTTGTTAAAGACTAAACTTCTGACAGAAAGGCTCACAAACAAACAGCAACTGAAAACCGCTGCAGTAAAGCCCTGGCAGAGCATTAAAAAGGAGGAAACACAGCGTCTGGTGATGTCCATGAGTTCAAGACTTCAGGCAGTCATTGCCAACAAAGGGTTTTCAACCAAGTATTAGAAATGAACATTTTATTTACAATTATTTAATTTGTCCAATTACTTTTGAGCCCCTGAAATGAAGGGATTGTGTTTAAAAAATGCTTTAGTTCCTCACATTTTTATGCAATCATTTTGTTCAACCCACTGAATTAAAGCTGAAAGTCTGAACTTCAACTGCATCTGAATTGTTTTGTTCAAAATTCATTGTGGTAATGTACAGAACCAAAATTAGAAAAATGTTGTCTCTGTCCCAATATTTATGGACCTAACTGTACCCCAACATTACAGCAAGCAATAAAATCATTTTTAAATCAATAAAATCATTTGTAAATCAATATTTTGTGTCAAATTATGGATCTTTTTAGTAAGTGGCCATGTAATAAGCAGGATAATGTACAGCGTGCTGGTCATTATCGCAAAAACAAACAAACAAAGAAAAACCTTCAGGGTGATTCAAGACCCTGCCGCTTCCCTCCTCTATACCAGCGGTTCTCAACCTTTTCTGCTTCGAGGCCCACCTATTCGTACTTGTAACGAGGCAGGGCCCATTCAAAAAGATCCTCAATTATTTTGACTCATCTATTCTATTAAAATCTAATAATCTATTGAAAAGTGTATTAATGGGATGCACCATCACTCCCTGTTACGGATGGGAGCCCAGGAATTAAATAAATGCAATAAAAACAAACATTTTTTAATTGTAGGTATTGTATTTAAAACTGTATGGATGTGCCAGAAGTCAATATAAAACCATGCATGCGGGGCATTCTCAGTCAAAAGGGACTAATGATCCAAAAGTGGAGTCTGGTCCATTAACACAAGAACTTATTGCCATGTTTGTGTACAGAAAACAAGCAAGTTATTAAAGCCAAGAAGTTCACTCAAAAGAAGTGGATATAGAAACCACTCAATGGGATTAGATCCTTACACACTAACAAAGAAGGATTTTTCCTATGAGTTGGAAAATTATATATCCATTGAGATCCCCGATATATCAAACTGCCTGGTGCTGCAGACATCATTCTACACGGACAAACAGATGAAAACCTGGAAGAGCATGGAGGAGTACAACTTTTTATATGTGCCTGGGTTAAAGATCTGGGGATCAGGACACTACAAGATAGATGACAGTAGATGGATCTAAGTGCAGGAAGAGTGTTTATTAGCAGGCATGATATTCACAAAAGCAAAACAGAATCATAAAGCAGAGTATTTAAACAGTGTTATTAAGGGTAGTATCTCACTGGGCTGCGACAGCCTGCGACTAGTTGGAGATACAACAATTGCGATAAAATATGCAAATTAGCGACAATTTTCACTTGGAATCACACTGAATTGATATTCGCATATTTTATCACAATTGTTGTGTCTCCAACTAGTCGCAGGCTGTCGCAGCCTGGCTTTCCCTCGGCAGGCAGGGAAGTAGAGGAAGCCTCATGGAAACTGACTTGAGAAGGGTTCGCAATGGCTTTGCGACACCAGCGACGCATTTGCGGCTATTTTGAGAGAAATTCTGTCGGACGAATTTTTTGAACATGTTCAAAATTTCAGTGACGCAGGAACAACACTTTGCGAGTCATGCGAGGAAATTAAGAAGCCCCGCGAATGTTTCAAGACACTTTTGAAACTCTCTCGCGAATGGCATTCACAATTTGTCGCAAGCTGTCACAGCCCAGTGAGATACTGGCTAAACATGGCTAGAAACAAACATGGCAGTGATAATGATAATATTTCGCAAAGCCTTTGTGAAAACAGCATCCATATCTGTGTGTGGCGATTGTGCCCAAATCAGTATCAGGTGTTTCCCATAATGATCGGGTCCCAAGCATGCACACAATGATCTCTGTAAGTGTATGCGGCCGGTCGAGCTGCACCAGACTCAAGCACGCAAAGGTGTGACAGTCAAGTGTTCACCTGCTGTGTGACCACAACTTTTAGCTCACATGTATATTGCCATGCATCACCACCAAAACACCTCATTTTCATCAATAACCTATCCCAAAGCATTGCAAGCTGTAGTGTGACCGTAGCTTAATGAGGTGGATGTGACGTCGGCTGCAACCCAGCAATTGTACCCAACTACGAGTAAAAGTTAGCTTCAACTTGAAAATTTTTTTTCGGTCCACTAGATGGCACTTCGCGGCCCACTAATGGGCTGCAGCCCAGTGGTTGAGAGACATTGCTCTATATTGCTCTATATTACCCTGTCAGTATTTATTTTGCAATGATGACTGACTTGCTGTCAATTATCCCTTACGTAATCAACTTCAAGGTGGTGGGATTGGACCATATGTCATGCAAACTTACCATTACCACCTTAAAGTTGATTATTTTCCTATAACAGCATGTTTCCACCAAAAAAGCTATTGGTTAAAGAAGCAAATTCCTCTGCCATATGCTACATTCAAAAGTAGTCATCTAAGATACAGAGAGTGTTTAGGCTACACGAAGACTCTTTTGGGATTCTTGTGGGAAGTTAAAGCAGTTTGGTAACTTTGATGTTTGTTAATAGTTCTTAATAACTGGACTCTTGATTATGTTAAGGAGATACTCACATTGTAGCCAGTTTTATCTCATTTTTAAAAAAACGTCATTGTCATTCAGCCTTTACATTGTTGAGCTGTTTAAATGACATCTTAACAGTAAAGTCATGCTAGCATACTAGTTAGCCAAATCATGGCCCTCACTTCTTAGCTAGCTCATGCTAGCTCATGCTAGTATTTGCAAATATTTCCCAGTTATGTGCTAACAGTGTTCTTATGACAAGATAGTTGTGTATTCATTTTTGCATGTCCTGGACACAAGCTTCATTTTATCGCGAAATAAATAAACCATGGAAGTTGAGGAAACTTTTGCTTGGGAAAAAAAACTGACAAAAGTTAGCATGACTCAGCATATAGGCAAATTTCATTGATATAAGGCAGCCAGGAACAGGAGAATTTCTCACCACATCTCATCCTCATTATCTCTAGCTGCTTTATCCTGTTCTACAGGGTCGCAGGCAAGCTGGAGCCTATCCCAGCTGACTATGGGCGAAAGGCGGGGTACACCCTGGACAAGTCGCCAGGTCATCACAGGGCTGACACATAGACACAGACAACCATTCACACTCACACCTACAGTCAATTTAGAGTCACCAGTTAACCTAACCTGCATGTCTTTGGACTGTGGGGGAAACCGGAGCACCCGGAGGAAACCCATGCGGACACAGGGAGAACATGCAAACTCCACACAGAAAGGCCCTCGCCGGCCACGGGGCTCGAACCCGGACCTTCTTGCTGTGAGGCGACAGCGCTAACCACTACACCACCGTGCCGCCCCCACATAAATTTATAAAATCTCATCTCATCTCATTATCTCTAGCCGCTTTATCCTGTTCTACAGGGTCGCAGGCAAGCTGGAGCCTATCCCAGCTGACTACGGGCGAAAGGTGGGGTACACCCTGGACAAGTCGCCAGGTCATCACAGGGCTGACACATAGACACAGACAACCATTCACACTCACATTCACACCTACGGTCAATTTAGAGTCACCAGTTAACCTAACCTGCATGTCTTTGGACTGTGGGGGAAACCGGAGCACCCGGAGGAAACCCACGCGGACACGGGGAGAACATGCAAACTCCGCACAGAAAGGCCCTCGCCGGCCACGGGGCTCGAACCCGGACCTTCTTAATTTATAAAATATTAAATTAATTAAATAAATTCTCCTGTGGGGCGGCATGGTGGTGTAGTGGTGAGTGCTGTCGCCTCACAGCCAGAAGGTCCAGGTTCGAGCCCCATGGCTGGCGAGGGCCTTTCTGTATAGAGTTTGCATGTTCTCCCCGTGTCTGCGTGGGTTTCCTCCGGGTGCTCCAGTTTCCCCCACAGGCCAAAGACATGCAGGCTAGGTTAACTGGTGACTCTAAATTGACCGTAGGTGTGAATGTGAGTGTGAATGGTTGTCTGTGTCTATGTGTCAGCCCTGTGATGACCTGGCGACTTGTCCAGGGTGTACCCCGCCTTTCGCCCTTAGTCAGCTGGGATAGGCTCCAGCTTGCCTGCGACCCTGTAGAACAGGATAAAGTGGGTAGAGATAATGAGATGAGATGAGATAAATTTGTGTGCGTGTGTGAGAGAGAGATAGAGAGAGAGAGAGTGAGAGAGCAGAAGGAGATCCCTGCTCTGTGACTGCACGAGTTGCCTTAAAGGCATGGGACCCTGGACATCTGTACACTCCTGCCAAGCATGATTAACCCAGTATTCCTAATCCTCTCCCCTCCGTCCTGCCACATTCTCCTGTCCAGTGACCTGCTTTCTCTCATTCTTTACTCTTCCTCCTCCTCTTTCCATTGTTCTCTCTCTCTCTCTCTCTCTGCATCCTCACCTGCTTTGCTATGTGCTTCACAGAAACTAAATGATTGCAGCCTTGTGCATGAATGCCACAGTGAATCACTTTTGGAAAAATAAATCATTTTGTGACTACATGGTCTGCGTGCATGTTTTATAACGTTGTGTATCACCCTGTGAGTGGTCTTGCCCTCATGCACAGTTTGCTCTCAGCCCTTTCCAGAGATAATGCTACTGTTACTAAAATAACGCGTGACATTTAATCTGTTTAGCTGCTCATAAAGTATTTTTCACAGAAAAGCAGAAAAGTAGGGGCCTTGTCTCCAAGCACAGACTGGGCTGATTGAAGCTGGAACCCCCTGCTGTGCTTTCACACAAAGTCATCGCTACCTCAAGAAATAAATAAAAAAAAAAACCCACTGGTAATCTCGATAGGCCACTTCTCAACATGCTGCCTAACAGTGTACACAGAACACTGGAAGGGTGGAGAGGAGCGAAAGTTTTTCTCTCTCTGTCTCTGTGTCTGTGTCTCTCTCTCTCTGGTGATGTGTTCTACTTCCTTTTGTTTTTGGAGAGAGTTCAATTGACGAGGCTGTCGTGCACAAGGAAGCAAGGGAAGATCGGAGAGAACGATTAACTTCATTAACTGCAGCTCCATCTGACATGTCAGAAGAGAGAAATACAGGAGAGTTGGCTTTACAGTATGGACAATACGATCGGAGGAAAAGAAAGACTTCTGTGTCAGCTCCTTATTTCTAGTAGATCTTTTCTTGTGTGCACTTTTGTGCTCATATACCTTAACTCCAACTCTGACTACATCCTTAATGGAATTAAACACTTTGGAGTATGCTGTTATAGGAAGATAATCAACGACAGGGTGGTGTAAGTTGACTATTTCCAATAACACCATCTCATCTCATCTCATTATCTCTAGCCGCTTTATCCTGTTCTACAGGGTCGCAGGCAAGCTGGAGCCTATCCCAGCTGACTACAAGCGAAAGGCGGGGTACACCCTGGACAAGTCGCCAGGTCATCACAGGGCTGACACATAGACACAGACAACCATTCACACTCACATTCACACCTACGGTCAATTTAGAGTCACCAGTTAACCTAACCTGCATGTCTTTGGACTGTGGGGGAAACCGGAGCACCCGGAGGAAACCCACGTGGACACGGGGAGAACATGCAAACTCCATACAGAAAGGCCCTCGCCGGCCACGGGGCTTGAGCCCGGACCTTCTTGCTGTGAGGCGACAGCGCTAACCACTACACCATCGTGCCGCCCAATAACAACATATAGCAATGTTTTATTCCTCTTATACCACAATGATTTTTATTCATTAAAGAACGTCACATCGTACTTTTTATCCAATTATAGTAAAATGTAATGTTAGGCAGGTTTTCACGCTATTGGGAAACCATAAAATGCAAACTCCTCTATCCTGAAGACTGGTGGGAAATAAACAATAATTGTTAATTGATATTAAAACTGAAAACAATGATTTGTCAATAATCTTTGACCTTCAATAATTAAACACTTTGCAGTATGCTGTTATAGGGAGAAACACTTGCTTCAATGTTGACTCTTGCAACACATTTCAAAAAAGTTGGGATGGTAAAGTACCGTATTTACCACTTTTATAATGTTGCCACTCCTTCTCACAACACTTAAAAGATGTTTACGGACTGAAGACACCAAGTGATGAAGCGTTTCAGGTGTTATTTTGTTCCATTCATCCTACAAACAGGTTTTAGGGTGTGCAACAGTACAGGGTCATCATTGTCATATTTTTAGTTTCAAAATTCCCCACACATTCTCTATTGGGGACAGAGGGGACACACCCTCTTCTTCCACAGCCATGCCTTTGTAATGTGTGCACAACGTGGTTTTGCATTGCCTTCATGAAATCTCCCTGGAAAAAAGAGAAGGCAGCATATGTTGCTCTAAAATCTGCTGCCATCACAGAAGTGTAAGTTATCTTTGCCAAGGGCACTGACACAACCCCATACCATGACAGACCCTGGCTTTTGGACTTGTTCCTGGTAACAGTCTGAATAGTCTTTTTCTTCTTTGGCCCAGAACACATTTCTTCCAAAAAAGACCTGGAATACTCATCTCATCTCATTATCTCTAGCCGCTTTATCCTTCTACAGGGTCGCAGGCAAGCTGGAGCCTATCCCAGCTGACTACGGGCGAAAGGCGGGGTACACCCTGGACAAGTCACCAGGTCATCACAGGGCTGACACATAGACACAGACAACCATTCACACCTACGGTCAATTTAGAGTCACCAGTTAACCTAACCTGCATGTCTTTGGGGGAAACCGGAGCACCCGGAGGAAACCCATGCGGACACGGGAAGAACATGCAAACTCCACACAGAAAGGCCCTCGCCGGCCCCGGGGCTCGAACCCAGGACCTTCTTGCTGTGAGGCGACAGCGCTAACCACTACACCACCGTGCCGCCCCACCTGGAATACTGATTTGTCAAACCACAATACATGTTTCGACTGATGTGAGGTCCATCCCAGATGCTTTCAAGCCCAGAGAAGTTGACGGTGCTTCTGGACACAGTTAACATAAGGCTTCTTTTTTGCACAGTAAAGATTGAACTGGTATTTGTGGATGTAACGTGGTATTGTAGTCCTTGACAAAGGTTTACTAAAGTAATCCCGAGCCCACGTGGTTATATCAGCTATAGATGAATGACGGTTCTTGATGCAGTGCCATCTGAGGCATCGGAGATCACAGGTGTTCAGCTTAGGCTTGAGCCCTTGCCCTTTATGCACAGAAATTCCTCCAGGTTCCTTGAATCATATAATGTTATTATACACCAGGCATCACCAAATGGCGGACCTTGGTCCGGATCCGGACCTAGTGATGGTTCTGTCCGGACCCGTGACCAATGGTGAATTCAGGAGATTGAGTAATTTCCATGGAGCATTATTTTGGACGGTTGTGGCTATTGACAGCGGGCGCTGCTACTCCAGTTAATACGACAATAGCTTCACTCAGTTGAGCCAATAAAATCGTTAGTTTACCCAGCGCACCACAGCAGAGCAACAAGCAGAGAGGAAGAGAGTTAAGTTCAGAGACAACCGACCGAGACAACATGGCTTGCTCCAAAAGGCGGCGGAAAGTAGACAAGGAAAATCGTTGTTTTAAAGATGAATGGACGGAGAAATATATGTTCATTCTTCCGGCGAGCAGTTCAAAACCAGTGTGCCTCATATGCTCCGAAAACGTGGCATTAATTAAAAGCAGCAATGTGAAGCGCCACTACGAAACGAAGCACAGCTCTTTTGAGCAAAGTTACCCCCTGAAGTCCGAGCTGAGGGCACGCAAAATAACCCAACTGCAAGCACAGTATGACAGGTCTACCCGACTCATCACACATACATTTACAACCCAGCAACGTGCAAACGAATGTTCCTTAAAAGTAGCGTGGATTTTGGGGCAACATAAAAAACATTTAGTGATGGGACACTTGTGAAGGAGTGCTTAAACGCCGTTGCTGAGACATTATTTGAGGGAAAACAAAAAGACGAGATGTGTGAAAAATCAAACAAAGCCCGATGTCAGCTACAACAGCAACCAGAAAGTCAGAAATATTAGCAGATGATGTACTGGCACAGCTTGATGCAGCTATTCAGAGTGCACCATGCCTATCTTTGGCCATTGACGAGTCTACAGATGTTACTGACAATGCCCAGCTTTTGGTGCATGTGAGATTTTTTCACAAAGATAAGAAGGAGCTCTGTGAGGACCTGCTGGGTGTAACACCACTTGAAACACACACAAGAGGAGAGGACATATACGCAGCAATAAAAGAGATGCTGAGAAAGAGGGGCATAGATATGAAGCGGGTTGTCTCTGTCACCATAGATGGTGCCCCTTCCATGGTGGGAAAAGAGAAGGGGGCTGTGCCCCGGATGAAATAGGACAACCCAGATCTTATTGCTTACCACTGTCTCATCCATCAGACTGTTCTGTGTGCCACTCTATCAGAACAATTTGCTGAAATAATGAACACGGTGGTGTCGTGGTTAGCGCTGTCGCCTCACAGCAAGAAGGTCCAGGTTCGAGCCCCGGGGCCGGCGAGGGCCTTTCTGTGCGGAGTTTGCATGTTCTCCCCGTGTCCGCGTGGGTTTCCTCCGGGTGCTCCGGTTTCCCCCACAGTCCAAAGACATGCAGGTTAGGTTAACTGGTGACTCTAAATTGAGCGTAGGTGTGAATGTGAGTGTGAATGGTTGTCTGTGTCTATGTGTCAGCCCTGTGATGACCTGGCGACTTGTCCAGGGTGTACCCCGCCTTTCGCCCGTAGTCAGCTGGGATAGGCTCCAGCTTGCCTGCAACCCTGTAGAACAGGATAAAGCGGCTAGAGATGATGAGATGAGATGAGATGAGATGAGATGAGATGAACACAGTGATGAAACTCATCAACTTCCTTAGGGCATCCTCATCCCTTCAGCATCGCCTCCTGAGAGAATTCCTGAAAGATGTTGAGGCAAAGGCTAATGACCTGCTACTGCGCAACAGTGTGAGGTGGCTGAGTAAAGGGAGTGCACTGGGACGTTTCTGGTCTGTTCGAAAAGAAATAGCAGCTTTCTTAGAGCAGGTCAAGAGTCAGAGAGCAACACAGTTTTCGATTTTTCTGCAAGATGAGCACAAGATGGAGATGGTTGCCTTTTTGGTTGACATTACATCACATCTTAATGAGCTCAATTTAAAGCTACAGGGCCAAAACAATTCAGTTGCTGATTTGATGACAGCTGTTCGCTCTTTCCAGAGGAAGCTGGACATTTTCAAAGAAGACCTTGAAGGAGGGGTGGCACGGTGGTGTAGTGGTTAGCGCTGTCGCCTCACAGCAAGAAGGTCTGGGTTCGAGCCCCGTGGCCGGCGAGGGCCTTTCTGTGTGGAGTTTGCATGTTGTCCGCGTGGGTTTCCTCTGGGTGCTCCGGTTTCCCCCACAGTCCAAAGACATGCAGGTTAGGTTAACTGGTGACTCTAAATTGACCGTGAGTGTGAATGGTTGTCTGTGTCTATGTGTCAGCCCTGTGATGACCTGGCGACTTGTCCAGGGTGTACCCCGCCTTTCGCCCGTAGTCAGCTGGGATAGGCTCCAGCTTGCCTGCAACCCTGTAGAACAGGATAAAGCGGCTAGAGATAATGAGATGAGATGAGTTCAAAGAAAAATGTTCTGTTTGCATTTCCCCCCCTAAAAAGCCACTTGTTTTCTGAAGATGTGGACTTTTTTTTTCTTGAAAAGTAGGCCCTCATTTTTTTAGGCTGGGACCTCCTTATTTTAAGAACAAGGAAGAGAAAATGTGAAGTCAATGCTCTGTTTGCAATTTTTAATTAATGTTTTCTGAGTTGACTTTTTTACTTGAAGTGTAGGCCTTCAATTCTTCAGGTTGGGACCTCTTTAATTTAAGAGAAAAAGGAGTTATTCCACTCTGTTTGCACTTTTTTATTTATTTTATTCTGAGGTTTCTGTTTTCTTTAATCTGAAATAAAGGCCTTGAATTTATTTTCCTGGGACGACTTTTATTTATGGTAAAAGAGAGAGTTGTGCACTCAGTTCATTTCCTGCATTGGAAACGAACAATAAATATTGTTGAAACCATATGAAAATGTGGACATAGGGGAAGGCTATAAGACACAAGCTGGACTTCGGTTCGGACCTTCTACTTGGCCAAAATTTAATAACTGGACCTCAGTGACTTTTAATTGAAGACCCCTGTTATACACCATGGAGGGTGAAATATCCAAATCCCTTCCTGTCTTTCTTTGAGGAACATTGTTTTTAAACATGCCAATAATTTTCTCACACATTTATTCACAAGGGCGGCACGGTGGTGTAGTGGTTGGCACTGTTGCCTCACAGCAAGAAGGTCCGGGTTCGAGCCCCGTGGAGGACGAGAGCCTTTCTGTACAGAGTTTGCATGTTGTCCGCGTGGGTTTCCTCCGGGTGCTCAGGATTATTGATGTAGTTTACTGATAAACAGGTAATAAATTTTATTCTATCCACATTCGCTGGATATGAGCAATCAGGCCCTCTGATTGGCTACTCTACTACTAGGATATCAGCTCATATACTGTAAGTAGAGAAAAGCAAAATGGCAGAGCGTGTTGCTGAACCAACTGAAGATGAAATGAAAACAGAACTCTAACCCCTCAAACAAACAAACAAACAAACAAAAAACTATATATGTAATGAAAGTATTTGATGGTAAGATTGTATCCTTTTTATTTTTCAATAATTATTATAGCATTTTTCACAAATTGCTACTGTCATATCGCCAGTTTGTTTACATTCTAAGCGGAAATTATTTGGTTGGACGTTTCGTATCAAGTTTTTATTTATCAAATTTGCAAAAAATAAAAATAAAAATGCTCTGTTTCTCAAAATCCAGTGAATGTGGATAGAATAAAACAGTTATTCCACTCAATCTCGTCGTACATGTCTTATAGCCGACTCGGTGCTACACGCCTCGTCGGCTATCAGCTCATGCACGACTCGATTTCGTGGAATAACTGTTAAATATATTGTGTTCCTTTGAAAGCTATTATGAACACTTCTGGATTATAAATGCTAAAGATCATGTTTTGTTAATGTTAACAGATGCAGGCAATAGTGTTAATTAAAATAACGTGATCATATTTGTTGACTTGTCTGAATTTCTAAAATGCAAAGTCTATTTGCTGTTTGAAATGTGTGTGTGTGTGTGTGTGTGTGTAAGAGAGGAGTGTAAAGTGTATTTCTATAATACTGTGCCTCATGGCTGCCATTTGCCCTATATGCTTCAGCGCTAGGTCAACTGAGTTAATTAAACCTGTTATTATGGCTAATATGCACTGCTACACAAATATTGGACTTTTTTTTTTAAATTGCAGTGTAGTGAGAATGATTTGCTAAAGTCCTTATCTGTTAAATATGTATTTGATATTAATTAGGATTCCGTGCCCCTTAATGGAGCTTTAATTAACGAGAAATCGCCCCCTTCCTATATGTAATTAAACGCTATTGAACCACTTAATCGCCGGGGTCCTTAAACCATTATTTTTGGTGGGGCGCATTTGAATCTGAGCTCTTTGGGGAAAGGTGAGTGATAAAACCACAGCATTGAGTTGGAAGTGTGTGTGTGTGTGTGTATCATCATCAAAGGAGCAGGTCAAACCATTTGTCCTTGTATTTCTGCCAAAGCAGCTGATTTGACATCTGTGTGACACGTCCTTGTGGCGAGGTGATGCTGTATGAACCATGAATGTCCTCTTCGTCCAGTCTGTTATCCGTCAGACCAAAGAGCAGTGCCGAAGACCTGGTTAAATAAAGCAGGAATGTAAACAAATTAACTTTAATGTGATCCCATACAAAATCATGTACACAACAGGACAAAAGACTGAGCTGTAGGGACATCGTTCAAGGCGTTACATTATATATTGAGTGAGTTTATATAAACTGTGTCATTAGATCTTAAGGGAATAGTCATGTATTTTTCAGCGTCTCTGCCTCCTGCAGCTGTATCATTACCACAAGAATTTTCACATGTTCTACTGTTTATCCATTTCGAGTTACATTTAATATTGCAGAATGTCCACGAATCAAGTTTGTTCCTGTTATCATTTATGCTATAGTTAATAAAACAAACCCAAAACAAATGCTACAAAATAACAGCAGTGTGCCATGTTACTGAAAAACTGCAAAGCACAAATGTAAATGTAGAATATTGAACTGAATGAAATGAAACAAACAAAAGCAAATAAACCCGCAGCATGTCGTTCCCAAGAAACCAGAAAGCACAAACTTGTTAGTTACAAACAAGTTCGCTCAGCTAGACGTTAACAAAAGAAAAACGTTAATGTAACAATGTTAAATACTGAAGTAAATAAAACAATGCAAGGAAACAATGCCCCCAAACAAACAAACAAACAAACAAACAAACAAACAAACAAACAAACAAACAAACAAACTCATGTCATAGCAAGAAACAGGAACACACAAAATCCTCTGTGAGCTCTAAACATTACTGTGGCGTTAATAAAAGGAAAAAAAAACATTAAATGCAAAATTTAAAACATAAAACACTGAAATTAATAAAACAAACAAACAAACAAACAAACAAACAAACAAACAAACAAAAACATGCATGCCTTTGCAAGAAACTGGAACACAAAAATTCCTGTGTGATCTATAAACATTACTGTGGAGTTAATAAAAGAAAAAAAAACATTAAGGGCCCATTTACACGAGGACGCTGTCGGGTAAAAACGACTAAATATTTTATATGAAGTGCCTTTCGTCTACACAGGGACGGCGTTTCCGAGGCTGAAAAACGGAAAAAATTGAAAACGCCTTCCAGAGTGGATAAGTTAAAAACAGCCCCCGTTGCATATCCGTCTAAATACCCAATACGCGAAACTCTGCTCGGATCTGCTCACGTCGGGTACGCGTTTACGTCATACATATGTCATATACTGTACATGCCAGCCCGGGAAGTAAGAAAGTAAGTAAAAAAGTAAGAGCATGTCTGATTACATCGATCCAACGGACCTTCAAGCTGCTCTGGCAGCTTTAATAAATGTCCAGGAGTCCTTCGAACATCTATACTGAATCTGCACATGTATCGTTAATGAACAGAGGCGGGTATAGCATGCTCTTACTTTTTTACTTACTTTCTTACTTACCATAGCCAGAGTAGTCAAAGTTTTCGCGGCGCAGATGTGCAGATCAGACAAGACGGAAGACGTTGCGCATGCGTGCAGACATAGCGGAGGTCTTTCACAGCACCACCTAGCCGCCTGGCATGCACATCCAATTGAATTCCACACATTTATGCGTCACCGTATAGACGCAGATTTCCTCCTTGAAAACGGTCGTGTAGACGCGGAAAAAAGTGAGAACGAAAACGGACTTTTGCGTTTTTGTTTCAGACCATCCCCGTGTAAAGTGGGCCTAAATGTAAAATTTAAAACATAAAACACTGAAGTTAATAAAACAAACAAATAAACAAACTCATGTCATTAGCAAGAAACAGGAACACACAAAATCTTCTCTGATCCATAAACATTACTGTGGAATTAATAAAAGAACAAAGACTATCACATGTAACATTTTAAACATAAAACACTGATGTTAATAAAACAAACAAACAAACAAAACATGCATGTCATAGCAATAAACATTACTGTGGAGTTAATAAAATAAAAAAAACCCATAAAACAAAATTTAAAACATAACACTGAAGTTAATAAAACAAACAAACACAAACAAATTAAGAAAAAAACATGCATGTCATAGCAAGAAATTGGAACACAAAATCCTCTGTGCACTACAAACATTACTGTGGAGTTAATAAAAGAAAAAACTATTAAATGTAAAATTGAAAAGATAAAACACTGAAGTTAATAAAACAAACAAACAAACAAACAAACAAACAAACAAACAAACAAACAAACAAAACACTTGTTATAGCAAGAAACTGGAACACAAAATCCTCAGTGAGCTATGAACATTACTGTGGAGTTTATAAAAGAAAAAAACTATTAAATGTAAAATTCTAAACATAAAACACTGTAGTTAATAAAACAAACAAACAAACAAACAAACAAACAAACAAACAAACAAACAAAAAACACACTTGTTATAGCAAGAAACTGGAACACAAACTCCTCCGTGAGCTATAAACATTACTGTGGAGTTAATAAAATAAAAAAAAACCATAAAACAAAATTTAAAACATAAAAACACTGAAGTTAATAAAACAAACAAACACAAACAAATTAAGAAAAAAACATGCATGTCATAGCAAGAAATTGGAACACAAAATCCTCTGTGCACTACAAACATTACCGTGGAGTTAATAAAAGAAAAAAACTATTAAATGTAAAATTGAAAAGATAAAACACTGAAGTTAATAAAACAAACAAACAAACAAACAAACAAACAAACAAACAAAACACTTGTTATAGCAAGAAACTGGAACACAAAATCCTCAGTGAGCTATGAACATTACTGTGGAGTTTATAAAAGAAAAAACTATTAAATGTAAAATTTTAAACATAAAACACTGAAGTTAATAAAACAAACAAACAAACAAACAAACAAACAAACAAACAAAAAACACACTTGTTATAGCAAGAAACTGGAACACAAACTCCTCCGTGAGCTATAAACATTACTGTGGAGTTAAAAACCCATAAAACGTAAAATTTAAAACATAAAAACACTGATGTTAGTAAAACAAACAAACATACAAACAAATGAAGAAAAACACGCTTATCATATAGCAAGAAACTGGAGTACACAAAATCCTCTGTGAGCTATAAACATTACTATGGAGTTAATAAAAGAAAAAAAATTAAATGTTAAATTTTTAACATAAAACACTGAAGTTAATTAAAAACAAAAAAAACCTCTGCAGTGTATCACATTAGGAAAAAACAAAAGCATGACATCTGTCAGTTATAAACACTCGTTCCCTTACTGTGAAGTTAAAGGAAAAAATATTCAATTTAAAATCTTGAAAATGTGAAAACAAATGTTTAAAAAAACAACCAAACAAACAAATAAACAAGCAAAAACAACAACAACAAAACAGAAAAAATGCTGCTTATCATATTACCCCCCCAAAAAACAAACAAACAAACAAACAAAAAAACAAAACAAAAACATGACGTAAAGTCTTCTGTCGTGAGGATTTTGATGTGGTGGAAAACTTACAGTTACAAAGCACTAACACTAGAGACTCCTTCCATCAGTGATAATTAAACATGTTCTGAGTGTATGTTTTCATTTCATAGTAATATAAACTATTCCTGTAATTAGCATGAATTAGCATAAGGAAATTGATTTCTTGTTTTTTTTCCCCCTCTGGACAAAACTCTAGTTCAGATTTCACACACACACACACACACACACACACACACACACACACACACACACACACACACTACAGTTGCGCTAAATATTTTATCGTTTAAAATAAGCACATTTCTCAAAATCAGAATCAGTGTTCATCTGACACATGTTGCCAGAGAAATGAAATCTACACAGATACTGTAGACGGTAATGAAAGCAACCGCACAAACTCCTCAATTCCACACACCCTGATGAGCATGCTGGTGTGTTCATGGTCAGTGCAACACACTCGCTCCCTTTGAAAAGAGATGAGAGGAAGTATTATAATTACCCCTGTGCCATATGGTCAGCACAAGGATCCTGCATGAAAATATTTACTCAGTCCTCTGTGCTTCTTTTTTTCTCGGAGTCGAGATTATGTCTTTGTATAAGTGTGCCAGCATGTGCTGTCAGGCCTAGTCAGTGCTCTCCGGGGCTGCAGACCACCATCCAGCACCAGGCTTTAATTAGCATCGGTGTGGCAGTCATTACTGCAATTAGCGTGGCTGTGTGTGTCTGCCTGGGGTACCTGTGCACAACTACACTCTCCCCACCAGGAGATCCATGGGCACAACAGCTGCTTTTCGCTAGCATGTGTTCATGTCTGCATGTAAATTGTGTGTGTGTGTGTCTAACATTACTTAATTACCTGCTCCTTGTTAATTCATTTATTTGCCAGCTCCCAATTTGAAGTTGACAGGCATCTAAGACATTTTTTTTTTTTCCCCGCAGATTTATGATGTTATTTGTAATTCATGGACTTGGCTTTTCCTCTTAGGTTTACCAAAGCAGAATGTCGTGTAGCAGATATACCGGTACAGTATACGCTACAATAGCAGGCTGATATTCTCGAGTGTACACATTTGAGTCCTGAAATGAGCAGTTCAGTTACAACAAATGTCTTTCTCTTGACCTTCATGCTTATAATGATATCATGATTGGATTTCAAGAGCTTTCAGTTAGCACTCGACTCTTTGACTGTCGCACACTATAGATATAAATGAGTATAAAGTGTAAAGGGTGGTAGCATTGTGTTTGTTAGTATTTTATTTGAAGGATGTTAGGAATGATTTAAAACCTATTTGTTCAATTCATTTTTTTAAATAAAGATTTATTTATTTATACTATCCCTTACAAAAAAGAATTTTATTCAAGTGTGCTTCTAGTATACTTCTTTTAAACTAAAAATAAGAGAGTATGCTTTCAGTTTACTTTTTATTTACTTATCAGAGATATACTTAATAAAGGCGGCACGGTGGTGTAGTGGTTAGCGCTGTCGCCTCACAGCGAGAAGGTCCGGGTTCGAGCCCCGTGGCCGGCGAGGGCCTTTCTGTGCGGAGTTTGCATGTTCTCCCCGTGTCTGCGTGGGTTTCCTCCGGGTGCTCCGGTTTCCCCCACAGTCCAAAGACATGCAGGTTAGGTTAACTGGTGACTCTAAATTGACCGTAGGTGTGAATGTGAGTGTGAATGGTTGTCTGTGTCTATGTGTCAGCCCTGTGATGACCTGGCGACTTGTCCAGGGTGTACCCCGCCTTTCGCCCATAGTCAGCTGGGATAGGCTCCAGCTTGCCTGCGACCCTGTAGAACAGGATAAACCGGCTAGAGATAATGAGATGAGATACTTAATAAAGTTAGACATAAGTATACTTGGCTTATACTGAAAAGTATATATAAAAGTCTAAGTGTATTAAGCTTATACTTATAATTTTGATCAAGATACCCTGGTGAAAAATAAATGTGCTAAGTGTACTAAAATTTAGCATACTTTTGTGTACTTGAAGCCACACTAATCATCAATATACTTCAAGTGTGTTTATGATTAGTTAACTTGAGGCATGCTATTTTGGAACAACTAATTTTGTACTAAATATATTTTAATTGTAATTAAATTGTAGAAAAGTGCAACTTGAAGTGTATTTAGTGTACTTTTATGTGCTAAATTACACATAACTTTCGCTTAAAGTATATTTTAGTATAATATATTTCTATAAAGTGTAATTTAGCATAATTATTTTAAAGTGTGTTAAAAGTGTTAGCTTGAAAGCGTGATGCTAGTATACTTTTTATATATTTACAAAAAGTACAATTTGTGTAAGTACATTTTCAATATACTATTGAAAATATGAATATACTTTAAATACAATAAAGTACATTTATTTTTCACCAGGGTATACTTAACAAACATGTAATAAAGTATTAAAATATTTGTGCCTTATGTTTAAGTGTGGCGGCACGGTGGTGTAGTGGTTAGCGCTGTCGCCTCACAGCAAGAAGGTCCGGGTTCGAGCCCCATGGCTGGCGAGGGCCTTTCTGTGCGGAGTTTGCATGTTCTCCCCGTGTCCGCGTGGGTTTCCTCCGGGTGCTCCGGTTTCCCCCACAGTCCAAAGACATGCAGGTTAGGTTAACTGGTGGCTCTAAATTGACCGTAGGTGTGAATGTGAGTGTGAATGGTTGTCTGTGTCTATGTGTCAGCCCTGTGATGACCTGGCGACTTGTCCAGGGTGTACCCCGCCTTTCGCCCGTAGTCAGCTGGGATAGGCTCCAGCTTGCCTGCGACCCTGTAGAACAGGATAAAGCGGCTAGAGATAATGAGATGAGATGAGAAACCTGGCCACAGCCACTTGCTTCGCAGCACAGACATTTTACATCTCCAATGTGTCTCTTTTCCAGTTTTTTTTATGTCTGTTGGTATGTTTTTCTCTTGGAAATATGTGTGAAGACTATCTAATGAAGTTTTGGTAGCCTTTCAGGTGTTCAACATATCTTTAGTTTCAGTTTTCAGTTTATTTATTTCGTACTTAATTCTAGCATAGCTAATCCTACCAATAGCACTGGATTAGCCTCTAGTTTTCTCTTTCCTGGTGGACAAAGAAATGCTTCTGTGCATGCGCAGCAGAAAAGTTTTCGCATCAGCTCTGACATGTGACATTATGTTGTCTTGACAACCATGTAATATCGTAGACCATATTCAACGCTCATTCTCCATCGGGTAGAGTGACATAATACATGTAGGATAAGTGATATGCTAACAATATTGCATGCTATCAAACCAAATGAATGAAACCCACTAGAAGGGAATAGAACACATGTTTTTATTCCATCAAAAAAGTGCCCTGTATGTATAACAATTCCTGATATTTCACTCCGATGATGTCACTCCTAGTGTTAAATATTTTCACTCGTTCACTTCACTCACTTGTGAAATATCCATTCACCACTCGAAAATAAACTGCATATCTTCGAGCTACAGTGTAATATCCACTAATGTATACAACTAGAGTCAATTATGCACCACTGAAGAATCGTGATGTAAAATGACAAATAATTGAATTCGGTGTCATAATGCGAAATAAACACTTCATTAAAATCTTGTTATACAAAACACTGGATATGAAATATAACAAAATTCATATCTTATTAGACTTTATTATCCTTTACGTTCTAGGAAGTGTCAAGTTACATCTGATGTTTATGGCTTTAAGAATTAATAAAAGCTGAATATTTTATTTAAACCTTATTTTTGCTCAGGTCACAGTCACATATATTTACATAGAACAATGAAAGACTACAGTGTCAAACT
Source organism: Neoarius graeffei (assembly GCF_027579695.1). Taxonomy (NCBI): domain Eukaryota; kingdom Metazoa; phylum Chordata; class Actinopteri; order Siluriformes; family Ariidae; genus Neoarius; species Neoarius graeffei. Next base: position 19,584,367 of record NC_083584.1, on the reverse strand, counting down.
GCTGCACAGTAACGTTAGGCAAATAAAATAAAATAAATCTAAAGTTACAATAATAAAAAGTCAAAGTCCCTCTCATGCCAGAATCTGGTCTTCCCAGGCAGTCTCCTGTCCCAGTACTAACCAACTCTTTAAAGCGTATGGGCGTGGTACCGATCTCGGTTTCGATAGCCCTCGGCCTCTCACTTATACAACTCGGGTTACAGTGGGGGGCTAGTCCTCTGGTAACCACGAGAGTTTGACTTCCCCACCCACATCTGTATTGCAGTGTGCTTTGCCAGATGGTAGCAGGTACCATTTTTATGATGAGGTTTGGTATGACCCAACTGCGAGTAGAACTCATGATCTCCCAGTCAAGAGACGGACATGCTAACCACTAGGCCAACTTGCGGTAAAGTTATAACCATAGCTTTACCTTTTTTTTTTTATTTGTAAATAATTTTTATGGTTATAACTATATAGATTTTTTTCCTCCCATTTCAGTTGTACTAGAGATTCTGTACAGATTCATCATGCAAAATCACAAGTGAATCCATGTCAGTTCCAGGTTGTAACTCGACAAAACGTGGAACAGTTCAGGGGGGTGAATACATATTCAACACACTATTCAACAGCTGTTCCATTTTTCAAGAAGCCCTACATAACGGACCTCATTGTATAACTTTAAAGGTTCTTAAAGGCCCGGTCCCACTGGCCGATGGACACAAAACGTATGCAAAAAGGACACAGCGGATGAGCAAAATTTCGGGGGTGGCTCTATCCGTTTTCATCCGCTCCAGAAATGGACAAAATTGGCGAAAATTTGCAAAAACAGAACGGAAAAGAACGGACGTGGGTAGTATATAGCGGGGATGTTAAACGCATGTTCATAGGAAGCCTAGCGGATGAAAGCGGATGGAAGTGGATGACAGCTCCGAAGGGGTTACCGGTGATAACTGAGAAGCGGACGCATAGCAGAAAGAGCGGATGCATAGCAGATGAAGGGGATGCATCACGTACGCCTAATGGAAACAAAGGGAATGTTGCGCGGATGTATATCGGATGCAGACCGTTCACTGCGCATGCGGGGGGTATGAATTGCGTCTGCTCCGCGGATATAAAGGGATGCAGCACGCACGCCGTCAGCATAAAGCGGAAAGACGTGCTGGCGGCTACATCGATACATCTCTACTACATCTCATTTTTGAAGAAGGCTACATTGATACATCTCTACTACATCCTTCTACATACTCTAGACATACTCCAGACATCCTAAATATACGAGATACATCCCAGATATAAACGCTTTGTCCGTTTTGAATACTTTATATACGAGATGCATACGCTTACATCCTTTCTATTTCCGTGCTACTAACGATGAATAGACGTTTCATGTACCTTATCTTTCCTCCCTCTTTCCGTTTTCAGCTGCAGCGGATGTGAGTTGCGAGGATGCCCAGAGGATGCAGAGAGGATACAGCAGACGTTTAACGGATGATAACGGACATAGAACGTTTGTTGCTCGTATATGTTGCGGATTTACATCGTACACGGCGGAAAGTTCATCCATTCTAAAAGTTTTGTGCAGCTCAAAACTTTTTGCGCGGATGAAATCACAGTGGACGGATGCTCGATGGATAGAGCGTATAAAGCACGTATGCAATGAGTACACAACGGATGCATAGCGTTTTCCAACGGATGGCAAAGATTTTTTTACGTTTTACATCCTCTTTGCATCCGTAAGTGCAGTGGGACCAGGCCTTAAGCAATAAAGATGGTTTGCTTCTTTATTATTGTATACCTTTTTTTCCCAAATTTTCTTGGACGCACCCAAGTGCATGAATCTTTTCCTGCAAACCAGTCGTACTGCTTTCGAGGCAGAATTTACAGACATTTAAAATGATTCCTTATTCATTTTAATATCACAGCATAGAACAGAATAAAATACAGGACTAAAATATGTTTTTAATAATATAAATAATTTAAAAAATGACCTTGGTCCCTGTGTTTCACGTGATTGATGATAACTATTTCATCAAGACTTTTATTCTATCCACATTCACTGGATATGAGCAATTGTGCGCTCTGATTGGCTACTCTCCTACTAGGATATCAGCTCGTATACTGTGAGTAGAGAAAAACAAAATGGCGGAGCGTGTTGCTGAATCAACCGAGGATGAAATAAAAACTCTACTTGAAAATAAAACCCCCAAAAATACAAAAAAAGCAACAAAATATGGAATGAAAGTATTCAATGGTAAGAACATATCTTTTTTTATTGTTCAAGAATTATTATTATTATTATTACATTTTTCACAAATTGCTATGGTCATTTCGCTGGTTTGTTTACATTCGAAGCAGAAATGATTTTGTCAGACGTTTTGGATAAAGTTTTTATGGCTACTGCCTCATATAGAGTGCGTAGCCACTATGCCATCATGCTGTAAGAATGTAACAATCGCACACTGCGCATGCACATATGCATCTCATCTCATCATCTCTAGCCGCTTTATCCTGTTCTACAGGGTCGCAGGCAAGCTGGAGCCTATCCCAGCTGACTACGGGCGAAAGGCGGGGTACACCCTGGACAAGTCGCCAGGTCATCACAGGGCTGACACATAGACACAGACAACCATTCACACTCACATTCACACCTACGGTCAATTTAGAGTCACCAGTTAACCTAACCTGCATGTCTTTGGACTGTGGGGGAAACCGGAGCACCCGGAGGAAACCCACGCGGACAACATGCAAACTCCGCACAGAAAGGCCCTCGCCGGCCACGGGGCTCGAACCCGGACCTTCTTGCTGTGAGGCGACAGCGCTAACCACTACACCACCGTGCCACCGCACATAAGGATTACAATAGTGCATAAGCATTACAATCACCAGAACGGTGAATCGTGAGCTTGCGATATGAACAGTTGATCTCGCGTTATCATCGTATTGTAAGAATGTAAGAATGAGTGTAACAATCGCGCACTGCACATAAGTATTACAATCACCAGAACGGCGAATGGTGATCTTGTGATACGAACAGTTGATCTCGCGTTATCAAAGGTACACAAGAACGAGTGTCATCGTGTTGTAAGAACGTAAGAATGCGTGTAACAATAGCGAAACTTCGTAACCAATCAGCACTTATCCTGATTAAGTTCGATGACCCGTTCTACTTCTTGATAATCTTTGGAACCAGTCAGAACCAGAAACGAAACAAGAGAAACCTCGTTATAACTTTGTAGTATCGGAAGATAATCGGCAGATAAAAAGATAAACAAAATTCACCTCGTGGTTCGCCAAGGCTACTGATTCGATATCAAGTAAGTGGTGTTTATTTTAAGAAAATGTACCTTTTCATTCTCACAGCTTTTGTTTGGTCCTTCTGAAAGGTCAAATGAAAGGTTTGGTAAGTTTTTTTTGCTTTTTGGCAGATATTTAGGCTAAGAATTCCAGCCATTCAACAAGTGTTGGAATGAGTACTTATGTTTTTCAGTGAATACAGTTTTTTTAAATCAATTTCTGATATATCCTTTGACAAATGTGAAAACTAAGAGTAAAAGTTAAAAGTATAATTGGGTCAAACTTCTGCTTTTCACTTTAATTATTTTTATTTAATTTTTTATAGAGTCTTTACCAGTGGTGTAGTGGAGATTTTTAAAGTGGGGGTACGCGATTCGTGACGTCATCGATTTGATATCATGTCAGAAGCGGTAGCCTTTGTTTGGTATGGATGATTTGTATAAATGTTACGTTCTTTTAACAACACAAGAGGGCACAAGAAGACACTTTTTTTCAGACATTTTTATGTGTGCAATTTTCATTCGTGTTTGTCAGTACAGCCCAACTGTTATGGCGAAAAGCCGCGGTTTATTTTGTCTCCAATAAATATGCCGAAATGGCTAAAGAGGAACAAATTTGCCTTCTCCTTCCGAATGCATCGTCGTAGACAGCACCACTCTGCTGCTGGAACTCAACATAAACCTTGCATAGGTTTAACATGGACTATCAGGCGTGAAGCCAAAATATTGGAAATTATGATACACAAATGGGCGGCATGGTGGTGTAGTGGTTAGCGCTGTCGCCTCACAGCAAGAAGGTCCGGGTTCGAGCCCCGTGGCCGACGAGGGCCTTTCTGTGTGGAGTTTGCATGTTCTCCCCGTGTCCGCGTGGGTTTCCTCCGGGTGCTCCGGTTTCCCCCACAGTCCAAAGACATGCAGGTTAGGTTAACTGGTGACTCTAAATTGACCGTAGGTGTGAATGTGAGTGTGAATGGTTGTCTGTGTCTATGTGTCAGCCCTGTGATGACCTGGTGACTTGTCCAGGGTGTACCCCGCCTTTTGCCCGTAGTCAGCTGGGATAGGCTCCAGCTGGGATAGGCTCCAGCTTGCCTGCGACCCTGTAGAAGGATAAAGCGGCTAGAGATAATGAGATGAGATGAGATGATACACAAACACCTTTGTTCATGTTCGATTCATGTTCATTTGAGCCGAGCTGCATTCGGAATTCGATATTTTTACTAGCCTACTTACTGCCGTGGCAACAGCTACAGCATGTGTCCAGAAGTTCAAAAAAAGTCACGTCACTCACTCACATCGCATACAAACCAGCAATGGGCTGAAATTTATTATAAAAGGCACCAATCGAATAAATCAAGCATTTAGTCTGACGCGATTGAGGCACCTGCATATACAAAATACATGACATGCAGCCATTGGGTTAAGCCCTACCATGCACTCCTTCTTAAAGACTTGAGTATTTCTTTAAATTTATTGTCATTTCACATTTTTGGATGTACAACAAAACACTAAACAGGAAGGCCACAAAGATTATGAATTTCAAATCATATATATAATACAGTATGTGATGAAATTATCTGCGTAAGGATGACCAGGCAGGCGATTATATCAGTTCTGTTGCCCTCTCGGTGCTGCTACCATAAACGCCCGGAAATCACACACACGCGCACACACACACACATCTCGGCTGCGTTTAGAATGCATTCTACTTTGCGTCGCTACGTTTTACGTAACGTTCGATTGGGGGGGGGGCATTGATGATGAGCACAAAGGCACGTGTCACTTACTGTAGAGCGTATAAACTCAGGCCATTGAATGACATTTTTTTTTTTTGAATCTCACCTCGGGAGAAGTGGGTGGACGGCGTACCATGCCCACTACACCCCTGGTCTTTACACTTGTGAAACAAAATAATGCTTCTAAGAAAATTCATGAGCAAGTGCTTTCTTACTATTTTGAAAATCGATATAGTTCACAGCACTGTATTTTGAACAAAGCCCTGATGCTGCTCACAGCTTGGTGATGCTTGCAAGAGATGATGCGAGTATAATTGATCACATGTCTCATCTCATCTCATTATCTCTAGCCGCTTTATCCTGTTCTACAGGGTCGCAGGCAAGCTGGAGCCTATCCCAGCTGACTACGGGCGAAAGGCGGGGTACACCCTGGACAAGTCGCCAGGTCATCACAGGGCTGACACATAGACACAGACAACCATTCACACTCACATTCACACCTACGCTCAATTTAGAGTCACCAGTTAACCTAACCTGCATGTCTTTGGACTGTGGGGGAAACCGGAGCACCCGGAGGAAACCCACGCGGACACGGGGAGAACATGCAAACTCCACACAGAAAGGCCCTCGCCAGCCATGGGGATCAAACCCGGACCTTCTTGCTGTGAGGCGACAGCGCTAACCACTACACCACCGTGCCACCTTGATCACATGTACAGTATACGTATATGCTATATTTACTGTATGGACATTGTATCAGGAAACAATTTTATTTATAAGCAGTAGCCACATGTACACATAGGGTACCTATTTTTATTGATTGAATTTGAAAAAAAAAAAGCTCCGTTTCTCAAAATCCAGTGAACGTAGATAGAATAACATGATTATTCCAATCAATCAATCTCGTCATACATGACTTATAGCCAACTTGGTGCTATGTGCCTCATCAGCTATCAGCTCATGTACGACTCAATTTCATGGAATAACTGTTAAATATTTGGAAATCAGAAAAACTTGTAGATAATTGCTTCCAGGATCAAAGTTCAGAAGCATGAGCGGCCATTTCAACCCAAACCCACAGTTTCCCTTCACGCTCAGAGTTATTTATTTACTTGTTATTTTTTTCTTCTTGTGGATAATGTAGATGTGTCATTGAAGATACGTGTTTTAATCTTCCTGTACAATAATGTTTGCCAAAAAAACAGTTATAAAAATCATTTATCATGCAGTGAGGTAATGTTGGCAGGTAGCAAACTAGAGGTCGTCGATAGCTTCGTATACTTGGTGATGGTATCTGCCCAGGAGGTGGTTGTGAACTGGCAATGATTATCAGAACTTGTTCTGCTTGGGGAAAGTTTCGAGAGAATCTGTCCGTGCTGACTGCAGAGCTGTCTCACTTCATACCCGTGGTCAACTATACAGCATTTGTGTGTGTAGCACAATGTTATACAGTTCTGAATGTTGGGCACTCTGAAGAGATGACCAAAAACGGCTTGAGCGTAATGAAAGAGCCATGCTTTTATGGATGTGCAATGTCAAAAGAGGAACACGAATTAGCACGTCTTCTCTTCTGCGGATGCTGAACCTCCGTCGCCTTGACACTGTCCTCAGATGCAATCGTCTCCGTTGGTTTAGACACGTCCAACGCGGTAATTCTTGGATCAACAGATGTACTACCTTGGAAGTTGAAGGAGCGAACAACCGTGGCCGACCTCGAAAAATCTGGAAAGAATCTGTCCGTGCTGACTTGAAGCTCTGGAATATCGCAGAGGAGGCAACTCAAGACCGTGCTGAATGGAGAGCTCTGCTGAAGACTGCTAGTCATACACACGTCTGACGTGTCAACTGACTCAAAACGGATAGTGAGTGAGTGAGTGCGAGTGATGCTGGTTTGATTAATGATCTATTGTAAGACGGTGTTGACGCCATCTTGGAAGATACACAAACAGAAACTTGTTGTTGGTGTTACTGTCACTGGTGTAATAGCCTGAATCACTCCAGTGACTTTCCGTAACCTTAAAAGCTTGTTCGAACCCGAGTTTGTTCAGAAAGTTCTTTGTGTAGTATCTCGACAGTATTTTTACATCGTGAAGTTTTTTCACCCTTGGCTGAATTGGTTTCAGGAGATATTTGAGTTTACTATCTGAGGCTCAACTTGCCCCCGCTTTCCTTTCTTCCTTCTTTTCCTTCCTATATTTTCCTCCTACACTACCATTCAAAAGTTTGGGGTCACTTTGAAATGTCCTTATTTTTGAAAGAAAAGCACTGTTCTTTTCAATGAAGATCACTTTAAACTAATCAGAAATCCACTCTATACATTGCTAATGTGGTAAATGACTATTCTAGCTGCAAATGTGTGGTTTTTGGTGCAATATCTCCATAGGTGTATAGAGGCCCATTTCCAGCAACTCTCACTCCAGTGTTCTAATGGTACAATGTGTTTGCTCATTGCCTCAGAAGGCTAATGGATGATTAGAAAACCCTTGTACAATCATGTTAGCACAGCTGAAAACAGTTGAGCTCTTTAGAGAAGCTATAAAACTGACCTTCCTTTGAGCAGATTGAGTTTCTGGAGCATCACATTTGTGGGGTCGATTAAATGCTCAAAATGGCCAGAAAAATGTCTTGACTATATTTTCTATTCATTTTACAACTTATGGTGGTAAATAAAAGTGTGACTTTTCATGGAAAACACAAAATTGTCTGGGTGACCCCAAACTTTTGAACGGTAGTGTATATCAATATGTTCCACTACAATGCAGCAGGAAATGACTATGGACAAGATGTAAATCTCAGTAGCATCCAACAAAACTAATATTCCATCAACCCACACATTCGTCTTTCATCTCTCTCTCTCTCTCTCTCTCTCTCTCTCTCTCTCTTTCTTTAAGTAAAAATCTCTGACTCTTTCAGGATCCGTGTCTGACACAGGGAGGTAATTACTTAAACAATTAGGCAAATATTACGTTTAATTGACTAAACAGAGAGCAAGGGGTCTAAGATTACTGCTTTTTAGCCGACACAGTGGGGATGTTTGCACAACACACTAGTGGGTAATCCCTGAGATTCTTTACCGAGACGTGGGCTTCGCCATCAGGATGACAGAAACAAGAGAAAACATCTGTCTCCCAAACGCCTCTTCTTAAAATAAGGCATAATTAGGCATTTGTAGTCAGGCCTATTAAAAATAGAGCTCCCTTTATGAGTTGTAAATGATTAAAATTGAAATTGATAAGAGAAAAAAAATCCATAATACCACTTTTTTCCCCTTCTTCTTCTTCTTCTTCTTCTTCTTCTTCTTTTATTAATTATTTTTAATAATAAAACAAATACACACCAACGCACTTATCTTCCCTACTGAAATATTAATAATAACTTTTCTGTGTGTATACATGCTCATGCTTTATAGGTCAAAAGATGAAATAGGCTTTCCCCAACAGCAATAAAAAATAAATTAGAAAAAAAAAGTTGTATTATTTCCATCTATATGGAAATATGCAACAAAGCTTAATTTGACTTCCACCATGACTTTTTGTTTGTATAAACGTTTCATGATGGACCGTAATTCTGCCCTTTACAATCCTATTTCTCAATTAATGTACTTTTATTTTTGGAAAGGTGCAATAATATGATATAATATTCTACTTATACTGCAGCGCTGTTCAGTTCTTCAATCTGATTGGTGTTGATTGATTTTCTTGTTCACATTCAAGAGAACATGATTAAACCTGCCGAGGTGTGATGGCCTTCCTTTTCCCCTCTGTTGATCCCATGTTAAGCAACACTTGAGCTTTCTAGAAGGTCCCGGGCTGTATTGCTTTTTTTTTTTTTTAAAAACATCACATTAAGGTCAACTAGTATTGATGTTGTTATGAGCATTATGTAGCATCACAGATGTAAGGGCTCGGTCCCACAACACCGATAACTATAACTATACCTATAACTCAGTGGCGGCTGGTAGTCTTTCAAACAGGGGAGGCTGGTCGGTTATGATATTTCCAGATTTTAAAAGAGAAAAGAAAAAACACATCAATTTTGCCCATACTCTTGCCTCTGATCTGGCTGATTGTTGGCAGGGTCACAAACTGTGAAATAACAGGTTCTTTTGGCCCATTAGCCTACTGTCCAATATACATGATGGTGGTGTTAGGGGGGTATATTTTAACATTTTATATTTTAAAATTGTGGCATGTTGTTTAAAAATTGATCATTATTGAAAGCAGCTCTTTGTCAGGAACCTCAGCAGTAACAGCAGAGTGTTCTGGAATAGGCACAAGCACTGACCTTGGGGAGCCAAACAGAGCTGGGTGCCACACATTTCATTCAATGATACTTTCCCTATATTTTACTTATTTTGACTGAGGAATGTTTTATTGACAATTTTGATAACCCTTCACTTTTAATCCAGGTCTGTAGTGTGAAATGTTCTCGGCTGTGTTTTTGTTTAAAAATGTTTTCCAAATTGTAGCTGTGTTTAATTCATATCCAAAAAATATATATATTCCAATATAATATACTCAGCATAAACATTTTAAATAGATTCTATATTTTTGGTCCATCCATGACACATTACTAAAGTAGCCTATTTACTGTTGTTGATGTGGGTCACTTGCTGTTAGCCAATTCACTTTCTCGTACCAGGAGAGCTGAAAGGAACGAGTATTATTCCCTACCTTTTTCACCAAGTCAATTTGAGGCGTTGGTCTACCCTGCTCTTTAATTTTAATTTTTTCCTCGAAAGGAAGACTGGCAAATGGCTTTGCCAAAATTAAATCAGCAATGCTTGGCATCCGTGCGCAGCTTTCTTGCTAGCTGACTAGCCCCCTCAAGTTCAAGTTCAGTCACTCAAATAAACGAAATTTCTGGAACTAAGATAGCAAACTTGACAACACTATATTTACACTTTATTTACAGTGAAAATATATACAAACTAAAAAAGCTGGTAGAAACCATATGTAATGAATGAAATCGAAATGTAAGCTGATCTCTTACAATACACCACAGCACTTGCGAATCTGCATGGGACTGAACTGAGATTCACCGCTGCCTGTCTATAGTTGAAACGAGCTGTCAATCAAAGAAAATATCCGGCCACTTTCACCAATCACCAGTCTCCTCGCGGAAACTGCCATGTCCCTCCCACTGTGAGGCTGGGAGTCCGTGGGCGGGCGTTTTCGCAGTATTTGTCCAATAATCATCTTGCATTTTGAGATTGAAAAGCGCATAGCTCCCAAATGCCACTGAAGTCCACTGAGGCTGGGCTGCATCGCGCTGTCACGAGGGGGAAAAACTCACGCACACATTAGGCGAACTGGGGAAAGTTATAACGGAATGATTTCGCACTGTAGTGGGTTGAGCACATATATTTCTATGATTCTGGATCTGAAATAGCAATGTTATAAGGTCGGCTATAACATAAGCCTAGCGCAATCCATCCTACACGATGTTCGTCATTTTTAGAGGAGGCTGAGCCTCCCTCGTTGTCTTAGAGCAATCGCCCGTGCTATAACTACAGCTATGACGCCTGAATGTAGTTCCAGTCTGGAGCAGTCACACCACAACTATAATCCCGACTATAATATCGCTTGGTCCTGACACTCAGGGAAATAAATGCATGCAACTTAGGAATAGTCATGGAAGTTTTTTCCAAGTAGTAGCACATTATTCCGGGTCACACCGTACAGCTTGGACTTCAAAACAACCCATGTACACACTCCGGTGGTTGATATAATACAGATAGATCACGGACTATGGAAATATAATAAAAAAGGATACAAAATACAGAGTGGTTACGGATTTTAATACGGATGCATCATGGATGCTAATAATTTACTGATTAGTCACGGATCTTTCAGTATATTACAGAATGGTTACCGGTTTCATACGGATGATGCATGACAGATAAAAAATTAAGAAGTCTAAAACAATTCAATGTTTGGACTGCCGAAGTTCATAATTAAAATAGCTTACCTGCATTTATTAACTGACTATTGATATTTCATGGAAAATCACATATCCGTGAATAAAAGATCCGTACTTTGTATTATATTTTTTATTTTCCGTGAATCCGTATTCCGTGACTTCATGATGCAACAAGGATGTACGAAGATGCCCGGGGAAAAAATAGCTCGTGCTCAGACAATGTCACATGTAAACAATTACCTGATTGGTCAGATGTTTTATCGGATCAGGTCCAGGCCTGGAAAAATGGCTCCAGAAGCAATCTCACTGATACGGATAAACCCAGGCCTGGGCTATAGGGATCGTTATCGGTCTGGTGTGAGCATCAACCACATAAACTGCAGGGGACTGATTTATTTATAGTAATCATTATTAGTTGTAGTTATAGTTATAGCTATAGTTATTGGTATTGTGAGACCGGGCCTTAAACCTAACTGACTATTCACTGAGGAACATGGTTCATCCAAATTTCAATAACTAGAAAAACACTTTAGTCTCACTAATGCTAATAAGTTACACATATTAGGGTTTCAAACCTACAACAAGGTGAGTGTAAAGTTCAGGAATAAAAGCTTTAAAGGCTTGACTATGTTAATGTGGTGGTTGGTCTTAAAATTAAATTAAATTAAATTAGGTTAGAGAAGTTAGAGAAACATCCTTGGGCCCAAAGGGTCACTGGTTCAATTTCCAGGACTGGCAGGAAAAAATATGAAGGGAGTTGAATGTATGAACAACACTTTCCTCTCCCTCTTTATCATGGCTGAAGTGCCCTTCACATCGCTCCTGTGGAGGACGGCCCCATGAGGACAGTTGAAAGTTACACCTGGAGGACGCTCTGGACACTTACAGTAATGCTTTTATGTCTGAGGACTCCAGTTGACTTGCTAACTTTAGGACTGCAGTTGTCAGGAACAGTTTTGCACTCAAGTTTCCGTCAATGAAGAGTTTATAACATCAACAAAACTGACTTCATGTTAAAACTGTTCATGTTATAATCACGTTGTCTGTTATCACCCAAATGAGGATGGGTTCCCTTTTGAGTCTGGTTCCTCTTGAGGTTTCTTCTTCATGTCTTCTGAGGGAGTTTTTCCTTGCCACCGTCGCCACTGGCTTGCTCATTGGGGATAGATTAGGGATCAAATTAGCTCATGTTTAAAGTCATTAAAATTCTGTAAAGCTGCTTTGAGACATCTGTGGTTGGTAGAAGAGAGCAACTGGACTTGCTTGAAGATTCTTGAAAACGTTTCGCCTCTCATCCGAAAGGCTTCCTCAGTTCTGTCTGACTAATAGGGAGTATCAAGTATTTATCCTCTCATGGATCATCATAGAATCCGAGTCAGAATTCTGATGGCTGCATTGTAGGTGGCTGATAAAAGATGTCTTAGACACCCACCTCTGTTCAGTGATGGTCGTTCCAGGTTGACAAAAATGAATGATCCTCTCTGGCTAAGATGTCTGCCAGTTTTCTGGAAGTCCTCTCATACTCCCGCACCAGTTGAAGGGATCTCATCCCAAAGTGTGTCGAAACATATCTGTGAAGAATCTCAGTCATCCAGGTACATAGTAATCTGTGGTTGGTAGAAGAGAGCAACTGGACTTGCTTGAAGATTCTTGAAAACGTTTCGCCTCTCATCCGAAAGGCTTCCTCGGTTCTTGATACTCCCTATTAGTCAGAAAGAACTGAGGAAGCCTTTCGGATGAGAGACGAAACGTTTTCAAGAATCTTCAAGCAAGTCCAATTGCTCTCTTCTACCAACTACAGATTACTATGTACCTGGGTGACTGAGATTCTTCACAGATCTGCTTTGAGACAATGTCTATTGCTAAAAGCGCTATATAAATAAACTTGACTTGACCCTTGAGCAAAGCATCTAACCCCCAACTGCTCCCTGGGTGCTGCCCACTGCTCTGGGTACGGTATGTGTGTGTGCTCATTTCTCACTTGTGTGTGCTTGTGCGTGTTCACTGCTTCAGATGGGCTAAATGCAGAAGAGAAAATTCTCGAAAAGGTCCATGGTTGCAAAACGTTTGGGAATCCTATGTTTTAGACCTTCATGGTACCTTGGCAATTGCAGTAACCAAATTCGCTCTTAGTATTTCGTCACCTGGTAGTGGAAATAATGAAAACATTATGATATGGTGCAGCAGGTAGGATGGGAATCTCCAGGGTCCTTGGTTCTTCCAGTTTTCCCTGTGGGTTTCTCAGTTTCCTTTCATCTTTCAAAAACATCTTCGATTGGTAACTCGAAATTGCCCCTAGGTTTGAATGAGTGACTGGCACTCTATCCATGGTGTATTTGTACCTTATGCCCAGTGTTCCTTGGAGAGACTCCAGATCCACGGTGAAGCTCTTACTGTTTTGATATTGCACCATATCCTGTTGCCCTCTCTATTAAAAAAGTAGTACTAGTAAGTAAGTGGAAATTGCTGATGTCTAAAATGTGGAGGAAAAATTCAAGGAGTTTTTCTTGCCGCTGAAATACACTGCCAAAACTATCCTAAAGAACAGCTTGATGATGAGAAATGGGTCCAGGATGGAAGAATAGAAGACCTAATTGATGACACTGATGCCGAGGTAAATCCTGCAGCTGGAGCTTTTCCCACTTGTGTCTCAATAGATGTTAGATTACATATATCTGGAAAAAAAAAAAAAAGAAGTCCTAGATCTATATCCTAATTTGAGCAAAGCTCTCAGACTGCAGCTTAGCCTTTCTTGTCACCGTGGTCTCGAGAGAGCAGCTTTTCTCTGTCGAAGCTTATCAAAACACATCTCGGATCAACAGTGTCACGAGAATGGCTGACTGGAGAGCACTAGCTGTCATTTCCAGTGAAAGCTGCGAGACAGGAAAACAAAGCTTGTACAGTCAAACTGTGCTTTCTGGATGCTTTTGCTCAACTTCCCCAAAGAGCTCTGTTCCAGATTATACACCTGTCAGAATTTTAAAAAAGAAAGCCCATTTTGGATAACCACCTCATCTCTCACTTGGTCAGATGGTCTTGAACTTACATCATACTGATCACGTTGCTAATATTGTATGTAGTATATGCTAACATTTTTCAATCCACAAACCAGGATATCAAAGCGAGAGCGCGTGCACGCGCACACACACACACACACACACACACACACACACACAGATGTTAAGCGAGCGTGTTCCTCTCCATTTCCCGGTAGTCCCTCAGAGGCCGGACACAAGGCCCCAGAGACATTCACTCATCCATCATGTGCTGTCGGCTGGCCCATGCTACACGGTCCCACTGCCGATGATTTAGCGCTTGACATGCCGAGCCTTCATCTTCGCATAGAGGACAACTGTAAAGATTTACAGTGCACAAACAAAGCTGTACATCACTCACTATCAGGCTCGTAGATCTAAAGCCATGTAAAGAGCAACCATTTTCTAAATGATACAGTTGAAAACACCACCACCACCAACAACAACAACAACACAGTTAACTGTAACATAGTTAATATGTAGCGTATGCATCTGTGTTTAATCAATGCCGAAAAACGCTTGTAATGGTTCCTGCGTTTTTACCCCAGCCCACTGAGTGGACCCATGGATTATCCCAAAAAATGCATTTTAACACTTTCACTCCAATTTCTCACTTGGTTGATCTAATAAGTAAAAAGGAAATGAATCAACCCATGACACAGGGTTATTATTTTGCTAATGTGAAATGTTATTTTTTTATTTCACCCCCAAAAAAGAAAAATCCCATCAACATTCTGACCACACCACAGAATGGTTGGTTCCCTGAAATCATTTCCGCAAGGTGAGATTAGACGCCCTCCGAATTAATAATCGTTAGCTTCTGACTCAAGAAACCAGCCACTGTGGAGGCTCTTAAGGACCCTCGTTTGCATATTTTACCATGCTTTGTGAAGCCTGTCCACTTTGTCCTGGGTATCGCTGAAAGAACATTCGTTGTCTTGAGCTCTACGGTTGCCAGATGTTGCGCCATTATGCATAGACCGCACAAGGCTGATCTGTATAGCTGTTATAGGGCAATGATACGTTGTTTATTTTAGCCTGGGTGACAGGCAGAATGGCTTTATAAGGATGTGTGTGCGTGTGTGTGTGTGTGTGTGTGTGTGTGTGCGTGTGTGATTACAGCCTTGGATGAGAGAGAAGAAATGAACCCCAGGCCACGTGGCTGAAGCAGAAGGAAAGGGGCACTTTGGATGGTTTCAGGACAATGGATCCACCCCTTGGCATCTACACAGTGCCTTTCTTTAGCAGAACAGCCTGGAACAGCCACCTGTAGTGACCACCATGACAGTATCAGTGCCTGTTCTGACTTTATAGTCATCTCTGTCAGCATATATATTCCCCAATCCAAGTGCCTCACTGCATAACACTATATATTTATAGCCCTCTGATCCAATTATCAGCATATCAAGCTTTAAGAAAGTGACAAATGAAATGCTTACCCAGCCAATATTGACTGACTTTGACAGCGCTTAAGTGCCTGTGTCCCAAATACCCAGGATACAGTAGTGGGAATATTCTTTTTAATTTGTCAAATGGAAATCAAACTTAATTAAGGAGAATGGCTGCATCTGTTCCACGTGGAGTTTGCAGGGTCCATCAACCCCCCAGGTGGTCTGATAATTAAAAACATATTTCTTCCTACTTAAATGAAGTTAGGCCCTCGGTGAACATCTGTTTGGAAAGAACTGCCAGGTTTGCGGAATAGGCCGCATCTCAGGCAAGTGAAGAGTTTGGGTGGAAGAGGAAGAATTGCTCAATTTGCTCATTTAGCGTGAAATGCAAACTGTAGCTAGAAATCCATGGATGAATTCTGACTGTAGAAGTTTGTGTCCAAGAGCGGACTGTTGTTTTGTCAACACTCTG
The DNA here is from genome assembly GCF_027579695.1 of Neoarius graeffei. Taxonomy (NCBI): domain Eukaryota; kingdom Metazoa; phylum Chordata; class Actinopteri; order Siluriformes; family Ariidae; genus Neoarius; species Neoarius graeffei. The sequence continues at coordinate 19,568,539 of NC_083584.1, read as the reverse complement.
GTATATTTCATCACTGAATATGGTCAAGAACCGCCTACTTTTACAGGAAGAA